>NW_024582510.1:499433-587450 GCF_018398535.1 Haplochromis burtoni
AAGAGGTCAAGAGTTAATGTTTCCATTGTGACACCTCCAGATTTGACAGAGAAACACTCATTTTTAACACTCGATTTTAACTACTATCATTTTACACCTCAGAGTTACATTAAAAGAATGTGACTCTACTTAGAGTAAAATTAACTCTACTTTTGCAAGAAGACTATTAACACCAAAAAATTTAACACTTTTGAATTTGCTGTGCTGGAGTAAAATGAGCTATACAGGCAGGAGATGTTGCTCCTCTCAAGATTCATTGTGTACCAGGTAATGCTGATGAGCAGGCCACAGTGGCTGTACTGCCAGAAGCCCAAATTAAATGTGATATAAATGTAATACATTTTGGATTGTCATTTTTAAGTTGGAGTTTCCGGGTTGTTTCTCGTTGTTATTTAGTTTTCACTCCTGCGGTTTCTCTTGGGGTTATCTTCATTATTTACCAAACTGGCCTGCAGAGTAAATATGCTACATCAGTCCACTGCTGTAAAAGAGCTAAAAACATTTCTCTGAATATAGTCAGGCACAATGTAAAAGAAAAAGAAAAAAAAAAAGAAGCTAAAGACAGCTTAACAGCCCTGCATTTCTGCCTTCAACACTCAGGTATTCTTTACAAGGACAGCATGCCACACGAGAAGATTATATCGAGAGAAATTTTAGTAGATTAAACCTGGATTATTCTCAGGTTGAAATGAATCATAATAACCCTGAACAGTGTAAGTGTCATGGATTTGGGGGGAAATTCATGCACTAAATGTTGCATGCTAGATAAGATAAGTGATGTCAAACTTTTCCCTAAAATCGCTATAGATCATTGTCTTGTAAGCTAGTAAAGTGGAAAAATATTGTTAATGGGTGTGATAACATTCTGTGTGCTACACAAGAATCGAGGATATGGATTGCCATGTGTCAAATGCGAGTTATCTCCTTCTATTATCATGGCCAGTGAAGAGAGCATAAAGACTATATAAAAATGCTTTTGGAAACAAGAAAAGCAAATAACCATTTGTTACAAGCAGTGTCTGAACACACAAGCATTAGCATGCGGTGGGGACAGGCTCACCAAAATTGGACACTGGAAGATTGGAAAAACACTGTGTGATGTGATGGGTTTCGATTTCTGCGGCGACATTCAGATAGTTGGGTTAGAATTTGGCCTAAACAACAATAAAGCTTCAACAAAGATTCCTGCTTTGTATCAGCAAGTCAGGTTGGAGGTGAAAGCATAAAGGAGTGGGGCAGATTTTCTTTGGCAGACTTTGAGACCCAATTCAGCAACAACTAATGTTCTTGATTGTCCCTAAGTTAAAATTTAGTATAACCACCTTTACTCTTCAACGCAGCCTGAACTCTCTTAGGCAAGCTTTCTTGTCATTTCTTAAAGCAGTCTTTAGGAACAGTTCTTCAGACTTCTTGAAGGACATTCAAAGTTCTGGATATTGGCTGGTTTTTAATCTGTTCTCTGTAAAGGTGATCCCATGTTGCTTCGACATTGTCGAGCTCTGGGTGCTCTTCTTCTGTCCTCCACTTGTCCAGTTTCCTCAGATTTAGTAAGGGCACACTGCCGAGATGTTTTCAGCTAGAAGTTCTTTACAAATAACCTTTTCTCTGCAAAAGCTACTATTGTGTCTGTCAAGCTATTATCTCTGGTAGATTCAACAAAAGAATTATGTGTTTATATGTGCTAAAAATAATATTTACTTCACTAAATTGTCTGGTATGTGTATATAAAACATTAGTTCATCCTTTGAGTTTGGTGACTTTTTATGCTTGAATGATTTATAAATCAGTTTTAAGTCATTTTAAGTTGATTAAAGAACAAAAGATAAAGCTAAAGAAAAGCTTCAAAAAGTCCAAAGAACTATTGGTCAAGAGCACTTTGAATATTTCTGAAGCTGAGATTCAAACAGGGGTTTTCAGCTCTTTCTTTATGCAGGTTTAAGGGCAGAACCTGCAGGTCAGTGTCAATAGGTCGGGTAAGGACAGATTAGCAACCAGCAAACAACGTATCAAAGGTAAGAGACCCGAATTACTCTAACCCTGTAGTCTGGTAAAGACTGCTGGTGACAGTAGATGTGCCAGAGGAAATTGGGGCAGCCACGCCTAATCCTGGGTGGATGCGAACATAGTTAATCACTCGCACATTCACATGTGCAGAGGTAGAGAGAGAGAGTGGCAGTAAACACCTGAGAGGACAGGAGGACCATGACAGTTATGTCCAATATTGAGCCATTAAACTTCTCCCTAAACAGCAAACTCATTGCATAAAGTGAAAGTTTCCTCATTACTATCACTGGCTGCATATAATATCTAAATGAACAAACCAGGCAGATAATGTCAATCAGCATAAGCCTATTAGTGCATTTAAGCCAATATGCAATTAAAAGCTGCAAGTGATGTTGTGATGCAATGAAAGAAATCAATCCAACATTACCAATTAAATTGTGTGAATATGATGTCATTGGGACATTTTTGCACTAATTTACGGCCATGCCCTTTCAGTCTGAGATGTTAATCCATTTGTAATAAAGCTAATCAACAACGCAGTAATGAATGAGTGGTTATTGTAGTCTCTCGTGTGGGAATTAAAAAATCGTCTCTATTTCCTCTCTCTCTTTCTTTCAGCCTACTTCCTTTTTTTTCTTTTCTTACCTACATCTGCATTCCCACTCTCTACCCCTTCACTCTCCCTCTCTCCTCCACACCCACCACGTAAAGCTTATAAATCACACAGTGAAAGACTGACCCCTTTGGGAATGTCTCAACCTGAGGCTCGGAGCAAGGGTAGCTCACCAGAGATGCTAGTCTTTGTTCTGAAAGCACATCACCAGGGAATATTTACATGAAGGGCACAGATCCCTATCATCCCAACTTGAAAGAAGGGAAGAAAGGGCTATACTCAGAGAAATAGTCCAAGGACAATAAAAGGCTACAATAACAGATATTTTCAAGGGACCAAATTGCAGGTTATATTCAGACTGAGACCTCTGGAGGGACAGAACACAACGATTGTCTCTATTTATATTTCAGCTGTGTGACTTCACTGCCATTGAGGCAAATTGTGTGTCTTCGTTCAAGAGGAGTAACTCAGAAAGTGAAGCACATTGCTGCTGTTTGAAAGCCGAACTAGAAGAATATGAGCCTGATCTGTTATAAGTGGCTTATTAACAAGGAGCAAGACACTCTAAGCATCGATGTTTTGCTGACAAGGGCTCAGGTTAACTCCTGTTTCACACAGTAAATTTGACACTTCAGTTTCAAATGACCTTCATCCCAACACGCTGCCTCACTGCTTTCTCTTGCCAGCGATCCACCACGGTAAGCTTGCGAAAATGACACGCTGCGAGGGGCTCGCACCATCCATCACACCTCGCAGGAAACAGTGCGGTAGCTGTCACACAATCCTAGACACACGTTTTACTTTTAATGCATTTATATCTGTACGGGAATGCCAAAAGCAACAAGGTGACCTCAAGTCATCAACACAATTTGCCAAAAGCTCCCTCTGCCATAAGTCACTCATCCCAGAATTTCAGCACAGGCGTCCTCTCTCAGTGGGATTAAATATTTATACAACGCAACAGGGGTTCACAGTGAGCACAGGAGGAGCAGCACAGTTTAACACAATGTCAGGTAGTGTTATCACCTTATTGTTAATGACTATAGACCTTACAGACATCCAGGCGAAAGAAAGTTGCCAAGCAGAAGCACAGTTGTAGGATACAGCCAAGTTTCTTTGCAGAACTGCCAGTCTTTATGTTGGATATTTATGCCTGGCTCCTCCTACAGTATTCCCCCCTTAAAAAGTCCGAGAAGTTCCTACTGTTGTTAATATTTTTGCCATTCAAAGCAAAATTGGCAACTGTTCCATCATTATTGAACAGACCTAAAGAAAAAACACATTTTGTACAATTGGAATTGGGATTGTAAAATCATATTTAAGTGGTCTTGACTATGTTTTGTATATAAAACATATAGCCATTAAATTGTGGACTGGAGTTACTTACATCTTGGTTTTTTAAGCAGGATGAAAACACGTTTGGAAAAAGAGGGTTTCATCCTCATGGTGAGCTTTCTGTTAATGGTACTGTCATAGAGGATATAAAAGCTAGACATAGCAACTGCTTTCTGAAGTTGCATTCTGAAGTCTTGAAATTAGTATTTCTGTGATGCCATCTTGTGTCATGGTTGTCCAGTCCTCCTGTGCATCTCTCTCCTCTTTTGTTTACCTCTTTTTCATTATGAGTGTGTGGGTGTGTTTGTTTGTGTGCCTCTAACCAACCCCTTAATTTGCAGGGGTGGGATCCTTCAGGGATTTCCGCCCTCCGCTCCAGCACACCTGAAGTAATCAAGCTCCCCTGTTTGTCTGCTGATCTGCCTGCCACTACTTATGCTGGGAGAAAATCTTCAGTCTTTGCCTGACCGTTGAACTAATCACGTTAGTGAGACTGTCTCCAGTCTGTACGTCCTGTTGCCTGATGACCCCACTGATCATTTACCTGCTCCCCTCTTCTGTGCACTGTCATTTCCTTGGTGAGAGAAAACTGTGAGAGAGAGCGGTAGAGGATAATTTGTTCTGTTCATGTGCAATTGGAGCTCAGGGAGCTCTGCTCATTAACAGACTTTCCTCTCCAAAGGACCTTGCAAATAGTGGATTTGTCTCTTTATCAAGATTTGGTGAATTGTTACTTTTCAGAAGCACTGTAAATAAAAGCACTGAATCTGATCTCCTAAGACCCGCATTTTGAATCTGACCTGCTTCAATGGTTATGACATCTTGATTGCAGAATAAAACGGGGGCATGAGTCTAGGCAAGGATTGCGTGGTCTCATACCATAAATAGTCCTCCATTCTGAAACATGGTGTGACCAGGATTTACAAAATAGACTATTTGTCGTTTACTCTGACCAAAAGTATACAACTTTGCCCTTAAACACCAAAGTATTTACAGAGGCCAAGTCAGACTTGCATATGAACATGTCTTTTTACAACCACAGCTATCGCCATCTGGTGGCCTTTAGATAAATTGCAGGTTTAAGGCACTTCCACACTGGTTATTCCAACCCAGAAGCTATGTCGACCGTTCATAAACTAGTTTGTTTAATAAGGCAGATCCTCATCACATCACTGTGATATTTAATGGGATGCTAACTAGGTGTGACGGCCAAACCCATGGCCACACTATCAAGTCGGTAACTCTTGTGTATTTTCATTTCTTCATTTGAACACAGTAACACACTTTAGTTTCTCCAGTTTCAATAAGTTTATTGATTGGTTTGGATACACTTGTTCTATTTGTAAGCGTGCACATTTAGTTTATTTATGTATGCATACAAGTTCATTACTTTGATTTTTGACTAACCTTTGTTTCTTTTACTTCTTACCTGCCATGATCACATGCGAGTTGCCAGGCAAAACGTGTTGACCGCACCACCACTTGCTGCTGACGGGGAGAATGTGTGTTTTCTTTAATTAAGGAACAAAGTATTTGTACTTAGTTAATTATTGAGTTTAGGGTTTAGTAATTTTGATTTTCTTCTTTGATCTTTAGATTGTTAACAAACCAGACTGTACTAAATTGTTTGTTTACGATTGTGTTTTGTTTAGTTACCCCCTCATGTGTCATAGTGGTCTGATCAGCCATTATATATACCTCTGTGTCATTTCATATTCAGGTCAGTTATGATTTTTGGGCAGTCATTGGGTTTGTTAAGTTTGTAGTTCTTTGCCTGAGTTCAGTTTGTTTCTTTGACCTCTTTTATGAGCTCAAATTTATTGCTTTTGTAAATGTAATTTTTGGTTAAATGAATGGCAACCCTTTTTTTCTAATAATTCCTGTGACTCTTGCTTTTTTTTTTTTTTTTTTTTTAACTCGGCCCATCACACTAGGCATAGCAAAAAAACAGCACTAGAAAAATTTAATAATTGAGTCCTTAGATCAGGGGTGGTCCCCATTTTTCTCAGGGACATAGATACATTTTTAAAATGGTGATGGTGTTGTTCATCAAAGAAAACTTATTTAAATTATTTTTATTTGAGGGAAGTTCAGGTTGTTGGACTTCAGGGGCCCAACCATACTTTGCTCATGTGTGCCTTTGACTCTCTTTTAGTATAAAAGATAAACATGGGATGAAGTCACACTTCTCACTCAAAGTGAGTGGCTTAGTTTTTTGTTTGTTTTTTTTAAAAAACACCCCTTACAGAGCTGTCACCAAGCAAGACATGCTACAGCAACCTTGACTGATTTGCTTGGGCAGTGAGCCTCAAGTGGCAATTTAAGGAACTGCAGTTTTTAGCATCTCTACTAAGATTTAATTTTTGATTCGCGAGGGTTGCCACACCAGGTGTGTCTCAGTATTTTAGTGCCGCTAGACGCAGGGCTCTATGAATGGCTGTGCTGAATAGTCAGCAGTCACATTACCTCTTTGGTCCAGATTAAAATTAGTCAGTCAGCCGTAAGATGTTCTTTACAGACTTTGCACAGCTGTCACAAAGAGCGTCCCAAGCATGGCCGTAGATTATTAGACAGTAATGTTTCTAGCTGCAGGAAAACATCAACACAGAGTGGCTTTGCAATATCCAGGGTTACATTTGGTTTACAGATTTCAAGTTTATGGAACAAATATGCCTCTGTGCAGACATATTTGTTTGTCAATATCCTTTTGAAGTTTGAGCAAATGTCTCTCGTTTATATAGCCAATCAACGGGCCGACTTTTAGCTTGCATCTGGAGAAATATAAACATTGCACAAAGATGCTTTGAAGAAACCTATAAAAACTGACACTGAAGTCAGTGGAACTATAAATTAGAAGTCACTTGCTCAAAACTGCCCTTGACAACATGCATTAGGCTTCCAAGACTACTGGGGTCTCAGATAAATAAAGAAACAAACTCCCTTGCCAAGCCTGCCTGCAATTGCTTTTCTTTATTAAGTGGTCAAAAGCAAGACCTCATTTAAAAGCCTGAAGTTTCATTCTTCCTTTCCTCAGTGCCCTCCCTCCATTAGCTCCAACATCTCTTGGGAGAAAGAAATCTGGTGCAATAATGTACAATGCACGGTGACAAGAAATAGGATTTTTAATAAACAAAAATAAGAAGAAAATCCTGCCAGGAGACAGGACCTGCAACCTTTCACAGGCTGTCTGTTGAAAGTGTCCTGATCTGTATTATACTGTAGAGTTTTCAGGGGGTCTGCTCCAGATAAAGGTAAATAAAGCCTTTTATTGCCTTGATTTCTTCAAAGATAGACTCAGCTGTGTAATATAGCGACTGAGATACCAGGGGATTGAAGCCAAATAAGAATAGCAGCAAGGTAAGGAATATATCATATGAAGATTTTTTTATTATTATTTTCTTGTGATGATATTGATGCAAAGAATAGCTTGGCAGCAATATTGGAGTATTTCTTTTACTATCCCAAGGCCCAAAAAATCACCTAAAAATCATGTTTTCTTCTGTTATGTAATACACAGGTTTTATTAAGAAATGCACAGGTATAAAAATACACTTGTATAAACTCTGTGTTCGGCTGATTATCTGAAGATTACATTAAAAGTGTATTTTGGCTAGAATATAGGTTTATCCCCTGCTGGCTGTGCCAAATTTAACAATTCCACCTTATCTCATAACCTGCAGCCATGCTGACCTATCTGAACTTGGCTTGGTAATAAGGTCATACTGTATCTGACAGCAGCTTCCTTTCATTACTTCCATCTGTCACTTTAAGCACTGGTTCACATACAGTAGCTCCAACACATATCGATCGGTATTGAAACCGCCATAGGACTCAGCTGCCGATCAATACACAAATACTCTAACAGCTCTAAGATAATTCCTTTACGCTAATATGAGGTCCTCAAGTGGTTCAAATACCTTCTGTTGGCAAAGGTGAATGTGCACCGAAATTCCTCTTTTATTTATGTCTTATTACCAGTTATGTACGTAGTCGTATGGCCTGATTTATTTCTCAACTTGGACTCGCTATTTATTGATATTTTCTGAGAGAGCGCCTTGTGCAGCACCTGTCATGAGGAAGGTCACTGAGAAGTCAATGTTTGTGTCAGTTTAGTGGCTCGCTTGATGTGCAAGCTGCTGTGTCATATGGATGACTGATGGGTGCTCCCCCTCTCCTTTAACTAACATGGCAGCTGGTCTGCAAACTTTCAAAGTGTTTGGGCAAGCAGACATTGATGGTAATTTCCTCACAGACCTTTTTGAAAGGAGACGAAGCAACCGGAGAAACACATCATCTTTCAGCACTACGCTCATCACGAGGCACCAGAGGCGCAACCGTAAGAGTGGAGGTTAAATTTTAGGTGACTTTCAAAAGAGAAATGATGGTTCTTCACAGATTCACACCCAAGATGTAATAATAAGGGGGATGTTTACATTTGTTCTCCTGGTTGTTCAGTATGAGATATTTTAAGTGAAAATACTCTGATGTAGTTTTGTGTTTCATGTTTAATTGAAATAATAAATTATTCAGTAGACACTATACTGCCAAAAGTATTTGCTTGTCTGACTTCATATGCACATGAACTTGAGTGATGGCCGCCTACTTTGCAACTATAACAGCTTCAACTCTTCTGGGATGGCTTTCTCTGACGTTTAGGAGTGTGTTTCTGGGAATTTCTGAACATTTTTCCAGAAGCATTTATCAGGTCAGATGTTGGATGAGAAGGCCAGTCAACTTCTTCCACACTAAACTCATTCATCCATATCTTTATGGGCCTTGCTTTGTGCACAGAGAACATGTCTCCACGGTTCTAGAGTCCAGTGGTAGTGTGCTTTACGCCACTGTATCTGACAGTTTGCGTTGTGCTTGGTGATGTGAGGCTTGGTTGCAGCTGCTCGGCCATAAGAACCCACTCTGTGAAGCTCTATGCACTGTTCTTGAACTAATCTGAAGGCCATGTGAAGTTTGATCACTGTGACCGTGATACTGTGTCTAAGTTGCTTATCAAAATTAACCAAGATCATTCTGATTGGTAGTTGAAGTGTGAGGCAGAGGAAGATGTGCAGGGAACAGGAGAGTAAAAAGTAATAAAGTAAAAGATACTAGATAAAAGTCTTGGATTTTCTGAGTTCCGTGTGCTTCCTTATGCTGCGTGAGAATAAAGAAATGTAAAAAGGATGATAAAAGGCTCCCCCAAGCCTGCAGCAAAGACTTTTCTGCTGTGCCTGCAAAGGCACTTGGTGCCAAGTGGCCTCCATGGGGGTCACAGCCTGAGGACCTTTTTCCTCCTCCATGGGACACCTGAGGACATCTGCGTTTCAGCTCATCTTTCATCCAACTTTGTTGCACAAAATCTCAGGAGATCGTGAAGTGGAGCAGGATGAGATAAACTGGGACTAGGGGGTTGATTCACTTTTACTGATTTTATTTATAACTATTGAGGGATTTTTTTTTATTGATTATTGCTGTTACTTTTTGCAAGAATTAATAAATGCTTGGAGTTAAACATTTCTGTATGTACTGTTTATTTGGGTTTCTTCAAATGTGACTAGTGTGTGTCTATGCCAGATCCTTAGCTGAAGGTTCTAAGAGGTCATCTCTGGATTCTGAAATTAACATCTCATTAGCAGTAAATGCATCTTCACAGTAAACCACACTGTTTTCAAGGGCATTCCTGGGTTAAGCAGTAGGGTTAGTGATGAAACAGAGAGGCTTTGAGAAGAAGACAGTTGGCAGCTGGATGGAACTCCTTTAACTCAGTCTTTTTCTATATTAAAGACTGTACATGTAACATATAATGTAATTGTAAGGAGGTATTTCTGTAGTCTATCAATTACTAGATAGTGGAAAGGGGGTGGGATTAAATAAGCTTGTGCTTCTTCCTGCTCCTTTTTGAACATGAAAGTTATTTGTAGTTGTGGTTGCTCGTTTTCCTTTTGTTGTGCTTTGTTTGTTTCTCTCTTTTTAATTCTATGTTGTTATACCTTTTCAACATGTTCAAAATAAGGATTCAATCAATCAATTCAAATCTTGCACTGTTGCGTAGTCAAGTAAGCATTTTGATATGAAGGCTGAACTGGGCCCATGTACTGAGCTGCTGGGGTAACAAACAAAACATTCCAGTCAAATGTATTTCTGACAGAATTCAATTGAGAAGTATGAAATGTGTTAGATATAAAGACTAGATTTAAAGTTTTTTTCTAGAGTTTCCATGGAGTTTTCACCAGATGCCCCTGATTTGCATAAAGAAGCCTTCCAGACTTTATGCAAATAAGTAACAGGCGACTGAATACCTTAGCAGCCCTGTTTGAAACAGTGCAACATTACCTGCTTCCTCTTAGAGAATAAATGGAAAACATAAGCATGTATGTATAATCTGTATGTATGTTGGCTTGTTGTGTTGAAGCTAAACGCATTTGGCAGCCTAAAGGTGACTTTTAGAATGTAATGTTATCAGGGCCAACCAGGGTTTAGAAATTAGTTAAGTCCAGCATTTTTATGTATTTATGTATCATATTTATATGTCCTTTCTGAAAAGTCCTAAAGTTACAAAACAATCATAACCAGAAATTGAAACTATAACAGACAATATTTTTCTCAGCTGTACATCACATATGTATACCATTATGTAAAGACTCTAGCATACTGAACCACAGGTAACATCATCATCATCACACATCCATTTATGCTTGTCTTTATGGGGGCAGCTAGTCACTACAGTATTCTCCTGAACCACAGGTGTCATCACTCAGACGGTACCTTCACATCAGCGTTGATGTAGGAGGAGAAGAGGTCAAAACCAGAAGCAAAGAAATATTTTGTAACCCTTAAGTCTCATCTTTTCAAACTGTTAGAACATCTCCCTTTGTATAACTTTGTATAATCTGTAAAACGCTGAGCTTCTGTGCCGATATATCAGGCACAAATTCCAAATGTATCTTAACAGTAGATTGGACTGGTCAGAAAACACTCATGCTGTGTACAAGGGCAAAGTTGGCTGTAACTGCTGGGCAGGCTGAGGTCTTTTATGACTCAGTGATGGCTTCTGCAATCTTTTAGGCAGTTGTCTGCTGGGGAGGTGTCAGCGTGACAGGAAGCGACTTAATAGACTGGTGAAGAGGGCCAGCTCTGTCCTGGTCAGTCCCGTAGACTCCACTGAGGAACTGGGTGAGAGGAGGATGTTAGCAAAGCTAATGTACATCTTTTAACCTGCTGCATGAGACTTTGGAGGCCCTGAGCCGCTCTTTCAGCAGGAGACTGTTAGAGCCACTGTGTAAATGGTGCACTATCGTAACAGCAGTCAGACCTGCTCATGTGTATGTACAATAAATATTTATGTATATATGTTATCACTTGGTTTTTGTACACTATTTTGTCCCCCCCCCAAAAGGGAGAGAGTATGTAATCAGCAGTCTAAATATCATTTAAAAATTTTGAGTGTTTGCCGACACTAATAACTGCTAGAGCTCGTTAAATTTTGATATTAATCGGGTCAAGGTCAAGCTCAAGGTCACACCAAATTTCAAACTCAGTAAAAACTTTTTATCACCGCCAATTTTTCTATTGATTGTCTTCAAACTTCACAACAATATACTTGGCCTCGGGAGTCATGAGTTCCTAGGTTGGCCAAGCATTTGACCTTGATGTTCATTGTAAGCCCTCAAGGTCAAAGTTGAAACCATATTGAGTAATATATCATATAAAAGAGCGCGAAGAAAGCTGCACAACACACTTTTTTTTCAGTACGACGCCTATGTGACATTAACTTTGTCACACAATGGCAACTTGCCAGGCGCCGCACAAGCCCTACCACCAACTCAGTATGCATTCTCTCACTCATTTCTTATTTTTAACTTTAATACCAGTTATTATTAAACCATTTTTTTTTTCATCTTCAGTCTTGAACTTACAGCAGCTGAAAGTAAAGCAACCAGTCCTAACAGTTGGAGAAATAAGACGTGGCTTTAATTACAGCAGCTGCCACATAAAGAGCCAACTGAGAAGGACAGAGAGATGGTGTGATTCATTTATGGCATAATATATTTGCAGATGGCCATATGACACTGCATATGGGACCATCACTCTACTTTTATATATGGAGTCGCTGAAACAAGCGCACGACACACTGCAAGCAACTGTAGAATGAATCCACTTTCTTCACAAGGTTTTAACCATGAGGTAAGCATCATCAGCACTTTTTTCCTCCAAGTTTGTTAATTTAATAAAATTTGAGAACACATTACAATGAAATACACCAAAATAAAATGGATTAAGGTTGAGCATTCAGTTTACTGCTGAGTGAGAGTGACGAACAGACTCAGAGCAGGAGCCACCTGAGACTCCACACTACCCTCAGTCAATTTAAATCACATTCTACAGAATCTGTCTTTCTGAGCGCTAAATTGAAATAAAGATTACTTAAACTTTTTTCCCCACAGTGTTTTTATTCTTTTTGGTTCTTCTGCAAGAATGTAGAACTTGTTTTACGTGTAACGGACCGTGTCAACTGTCACTACTTGAAAAAGGAGTACAAGACGGGGGGGCGGAGAGAGAGAAAAGTGTCTTTTCAGCAGGATACCAGCAATAATCTGTGTTAAACCTGCTGAGCCGCTGTATTACTGAGGCTTTTGGCAGGTGCAACCACAATGTAGCCTTGCTCAGTCAGTTTGAATAAGCTCTGAGATGATCACCGTGAAACTATAGATTAGCATGACTGGCGCACAGACGTGCCAGGGGAAGGCTGGATCTGCCTCTCTTGCCGCTGCGATCTCAGAAGAAAAAGCAATCACAATGCAAATATGACGGCGTGGTTTTTTTGCAGCACCGGAATCTGCAGTGGTATTGTTTTCATGGGAGCAGGTGACACACGTGGAAGGGGAGAGGATATTCAGAGGCATTAACATGAGCTAAGCGTGTTGTTTAAACCTGAAGTCCTTACTTTGAACTCATTTATTCCCATCATTCAAATGAGATTTCCATAATCTGTTCCATCAGCAGTGGCTGTCCTTCTTAGAGGCTGCACGGTAGATTACACTCAAATTAATGCACCCCACTCGCCGCTGTTAATGTGATCTACTGATTATGCAGGAGGGAGAAAAACAGCAATTCAGCAGCTTACTATAGCAGCCATAAAATGCTTCTCAGGCTTTTTAATGTTGTGTTAAACATTAAAAACTCTATTTCCAGGGAAATAATCAAGAAGACGGGCACCTGCTACTAGAGACTTGAGACCCAAGCACTTAAAAACACTTTGCACATTTTTTTGCGGCTGACCAGTCAGAAACAGGGGTCTAAGGGGTCGACAGCTTTGTGATGCATGACACTGGAACAGGGTTTTCTGCTAACAGCACGTCAGTGTTACTTACAGCGAGGTCAGCATTTTACTCACTTCCCTCTGCACACAATCTCAGGATTTCTGCTCCAAGACCTCAGACACACATCAGCAGGCTGATGGGCCAGCAGTCTGTCTTCACTCAGTCGGGCATGTGTTCATGTGTCTGGGTTGTTGCTCACACTGCGTGTCCATATGGTCATATATTTGTTGTTGATGATTAGCAACTTGTAGAGAAGAAGGAAAGTAAGATACACTATGCAATATTTTATATTAATGACTGATCAACTTTCCCTATTTTATCTAAAAAGAAATAAGAAGTTATGAGCACACAAACAGTTATCGCCTAATTCTGCGGGGTTTTCTGAGTTCGGGGGACAATTTTAGGCCCTTTCCGATAATTGTTTTGATTTTCTGACCTTTAAGGAAGCATGCTTTTTCATTGGTTTCTAATGGGAGCGACAAGCAGCTGGGTTTCTTTCGCATGATGAGGACTGAAAAATGTTCCGCTTCAGGGAAAACTGTGCACCCATTTCTTTCACTTCCTACCCAGCTGGTCCAGTAACAGTGGAGGAGGGTTGGGATAGATGCTACATCAACCAGCCATCACATCCTACTTGTACAAGTGGTAAACACCAGTGGAGGAAAAGTTACTACTAAATGAAATTCCAAAATTACCACAGTTTCTTCAGTTAAGCAACAGTTAGCTAGAGTCACTAAACATATATATATATATATCCCCCATATCTATTCTCTTATGAAACATCACCAGTGACTGGCTGACACACAGTGTCACTCTCACAGTGGTAATGCACCTACAATGTGAATCTAGACCCCTCCATGATTTCTAAGTGGGAGAACTTGCAAAATCGCAAGGTGTTCAAATACTTGTGTTCCTCACTGTGAGTGTGAAGGCCCAGATATTTATTTTGACAATTAGTGTGATGTAAACACAGCTTGTACTGGAGTAAACATTGGTCTTGAATTCTTCAGGTTGACATCAGCTTTGAGCGTCCTGAACAGGACAGTATCTACACCCATCTTTAGTCCTATCTACGCCCCCCCCCCCCCCCCCCCCCCCCTCTACTCTACTCTTTCGTGACGCCATAAAATTCCCTGAAAATATTGTGAACATTAAACGTGTATTGGCTGTGAAAAGAATCAACTGATGCACTGTGATTTTAGTGGCCCTGGTTTTTAAATATCTAATCTAATACAGTGAAAGTGAATGAAAACTAATTGTCTAATTACTTAGTTACAGAAAACCAAAGACAGCATGTGGATCATGCAGGGAAAAACCCATCCAAGGTGTTCAATCGCACTGGAGCGGAGGCATTTTTTTTAAGATAAGACCAAACCTTTTGTGTGGATAAATATCACAGGGTGGAAAAATGTGTCTGGTATTTGGGTGGTGAAACGAGCTGAGCGATGTTGTTTATAAAAACTTCTTTTGACAATCCTCAATTCTGACTCATTCCCTCTTTGAAAGGCAACTATTAGAAAGGAAGAGACTGGATCAATGAGTTCACAATGTTCAGCTAAAAAGTTAAACATCTTCTTTCATGGGGAGAGATTTATTGATGGAAGACGTGTACCATAAAACTACTTTCCAAAGGGAGGTAAAGAGGAGTTTTCAAAGTTGCCTGATGCCATCCTTCAGAGGCAGAACTGTTGTCAGCCTTTCCTCTGTTTTTGGCTTCATTTGATCTCTTTCTCTAGAGTGTGACTGCTTAATGAAAACAGCTCTGATGTTCCCCGGTGACTCAATCTAGTGGTACAAATGCAATGTACTCTCAATTACATGGAATTAGATGCTGGCTTAATGGTGCTTTATTATCTCACTTCTTAAGTTTGCACTTTCTGCCTCCTGTCTGTATAGAAATGCAGTGTAGCTCATTTAAGTAAATGAATGTCACAGTGAAATTAAAATTTCATTAGAAATCAATAAAGTAAGCACCCACTTACATTAGTGTTCTTCAAAGGCAATGAGGTTTTGGTTCCAACTAATAAAGTCGGTACTGTAATTTGACTGGTAATATCTTGTATTGGCACTAAATATATTTGTAGCTCCAGTTCCAACAAATATTGCAGTTAAGAAACACCACACTAACTTTTCTATCAACTCTGGAAGCACTGAGATAAATATTTTATATGCAATATCCATAAATGATGTTAAAAATTGAGATAGCTACCAAACAGTGCCCAGTGTCACCCATTGGGTTTTGTCTCATTCAAAGCGACAGTGTTTACCAGTTGATTAGCTTGGTTAGCAAGGTGACTGCGTGGGTGCATCACAAATACCTGCTAATTAGTGCTAACATATTTTTAAAAATTAATTATAATTAACAGTTAACTACAACATAAGAATTTTTAGATACTTGCATTAAAACATTGTATAAGGCATCAGTTGTCGTGATCTCTGGTAATGGGTATGTCTTTTTCACAAGTTTTGAATTGTGAACCTTTTGTCTGGGTTTCTGTTAATTTTTTTCTGTATTCTTGAAGCTTTGATTTATGTATTTGGTATGTTGAGTTTTGGAATCCTGTTTTGTATATCCTAAGTTTTTCCACACTCACCAGCCACTTTATTGGGTAGTGCTGGCTTAGACCCTTAGATTTTCCATTCATAACTGGCTTATTTCTCCCTGATATTGATTCAACAAGGTGCTGGGAGCATTCCTCAGAGATTTTGGTCAATATTAATGTAATAGCATTCATCCACATCCATGATGTGAATCTCTCACATCCCAAAGGTGCTCTATTGAAATAAGATTTAGTGACAGTAGAGGTCATTTGAGTACAGTGAACTCATTGTTATGTTAAAAAAACAGTTTGAGATTATCTGAGCTTTGGCCTGCCTAAATCAGCCGTCAGAGGATGAGTACACTGTTGTCATGAAGGGATGGCCATTGCCAGAGACAACTCAGGTAGGCTGTGGCACTTAAATGATCCTGAGGCGTCCATACTGTGCCAAAAATTAATCACCAATCAATTACACCACCACCTTTTTGTTCCCTTTTCATGAATCTATTATCAGATTTTGGATAAAGTTTTACTTTGTGTCCAGTTTGCATTTGGGTCTACCTTTGACACTAGTTACTTTCAGGAGGTCCATTTCATTGACTCAAATTAGCTGAGCTGAAGCCTGTTAGATAGCATGGGGTTAAACCTACTTATGTCTCTACCTGGCTCAAAGCAGCCATATCACTAATAATGCATAACGCTAAGCTGTATGGAAATTAAACAATAACAAAAAAAGAGCAATAACAAAAACAGATATCACCCTGTATACAGTCGTTAGAAAGCAGGAAACTGTTTTTTGTTGGGGGGTTGTTGTATGAGACTGTAAACATGTCTATTTCTGCTGTAAAGTTGGGTATTTTAACACTGGACTCAATGACAGTGGTCCCCAACCCCCGGGCCACGGACCGGTACCGTGCCGCGAGAGTTGAGGCTCAGGTGTGAAATGCATGGTTTTCGGGGTTTAATCAGTTTTTATCGTTATTTTTTTATCGCTTTTAACATTAACTCGATTTCCTTGGGTCTTTCCCGTGTGTTATGAGTACATCTTCTGGTTTTTTGGTACCGGTACTGGTTTTATTTTGTTGTATTTATCCGCAACACCTTGAAGGCCGGTCTGTGAAAATATTGTCGGACATAAACCGGTCTGTGGAGCAAAAAAGGTTGGGGACCGTTGGTCTATGAGGACTCACTTTTGGAGTTATCCTTAAGTGGTGATCAGAGGAACTGCATTTTCTGGCACTTTAGCATCAGCTTAATTCCTTAGCAGCAGAATTAATTGTTCTGCTTGAATTTATCACATAACTGTCTCATCCATACATTTAACTGGTAATGAAAAAACACCTTCAATAGATCATTCAAAAGCAAATATTTATTCATATCCAACTCAAAGAGAGAAAGGAATTTGAACCAGTAAAGATAGGCTCTAGTTGTTGTTGTTGGTAGGAAAATTTGCTAGCTGTGTTCTTCCATGTGTTTGTGTGTTGTGAAAAATGGAAATCAGCAGGGCACATGTGCAGTAGCTCTTGAAGCAGACCCCTTAATCATATCACTCATCACTGCATCTAATAAAAAGACAGCCTAGAAATGAAGATAAATTGATCCCCCTACTTATTTTATAATGTAGGTCTGGTGCTGTGAATCCAAGAGAGACAGGAGTTTCTCAAACGATCCAAGAACCACTGTGTGTGTGTGTGTGTGTGTGTGTGTGTGTGTGTGTGTGTGTGTGTGTGGTACACATTATAACCAGCACTGACTTCATCTCAGCATTGTTTCTGCATCTACTACACACCCGGACAGAAGATGCCGCCACAACTGTCTGCCTGTGGTGAGCATGCAGACACAGTGTGGTTTTTCTCCAGGGCTGACCAACTTAGCAACTGCTAGAATAAAAAGACTTTTGTCTTTGGTGGGTGTTATAAAATAAGCATACACCACATATGTTTTATTTAGGGGAGACATAGTGGCTGTAAGTGCATCTAATAAAATCACCCATAAGGGACCAGTTAGAGGAATACCGCAGAGCAAAACTCATAGCTGAGCAGCAATCTCAAGGCCTCTGTGACAGCAGCACTTTGGGAAAATCTTTTAGACGTAACCTGAAGTAATAACAGAAATGAAATCTCTGAACCCAGCCCTGCATCAAAGTTGAAAACCATCCAAACAGAGTGTCAGCTCCATTCCTTTTGCTGTTCTGTCTCTAAAAATGCAGCTGAGTGTCCCCAAAAACTCAATAAGAAACTGTCAGCTTGGCTTTTCATTTATTTTCCCACCATTTGATGCACCGCACAGTGTTTCTCCTAACCTCAAAATATGAGTTAAGATGTAGAAGGGGGTAAAAATGTTTGACTTTTGGCTGAAACTGCCCGATCTTTGTTTTGTTCCTGCTTGTTTTCTCACAAAAGAGGTTTCAGAACATTTTCTCTTCATTCCACTGAAGTCCTGTTTTTTCCTGTGAATCGACTTCTCTGTGCACCTACAAGACAATATGAAAAATTATGTATGTGGCTCCATCGTGTTGTAACAACTGAAAACAATCAGAGAATGGAGAGAGCAGAGAATGTGTTCGTAAAAAAAACTACTGGTCTCAAAACATAATGTGAAGCTTGAAAGGTAGTCCAGAAAAGAATGCCCCCCTATGGAGCTGTTGTCCAAAATTGCAACTTTCATGGAATAGAAAAAAAATTTTCATTATGTTTTAAATAGGAGTCCAGACAATAGATCAGATTTCATTTTATAAAAATGGAAACTTCACAAGCTGTTTTCCAGCATTTCAGTTTTCCACTTGCAGTTTTCCTTTTCTTATAGTGATCCCAAGCAACATGATTCAAAGACCCAACTCTAGTGCAACAGAGCCTGCCACCTCCTGAATTGGATAAGCATAAGAAAATAATAGGGTGGATGGATGAAAGGTGTGTGGATGCTACGATTCCTTCTTTGGGAACCAAGGATGTCTGTACCAAATTTCATTACATTCCATCCAATAATTATTCACACATTTAATCCCAAATAAGTATTGAAACCGCTCAACAACCATTGTTTCAAACCTGGAGGCTTAAAGTTTAAAGGCTTTCTGTCTACTAAATGATAGATATAGAGGATATGTCAAAACATAAAAATATGTTTCCATGAGGTACTCTCTGTCTCACCGCAACCACTTCAGTCCACCAACTTGAGAAGTTATTTAGATTTAACAACTTTTATAACAGATGTCCTTTCAGAAAGGCAATAGTTTGACACTAAATCTAAGCCATCCTAGTGAAAGACTTTTGCCTATACTGCCTCTGCCATAGACTGTACATGAAAGACAGACCTAGAAACCTTAGTCTCACCTATTGATTAATGAAGCATCGCTCTGAGCATTTCAGTCTCTGCCATGTTGGACAAACAACAATCTGACTGAGATGCCAAGAGATACTGTTGACTCTAAGGCAAGGCATCAATTTATCAATCACAAGGGAGAGTGGTCCTAAAGCAAACCCTGCTTTTTTCTTATTATTTACAGTAATGAGGGCCATATTTAACAAAAATTAAGTAGTGAGACCATAAAACTGCTTTCTTCTTGTTTCTAGAGGAGACAGGCCCCCTGCTGGTCACTATAAAAAATGCAGGTTTAAGACACTTCCACGTTTGCTTTTGTTCCCACCTGGAAGCTACATCATTTATTTACAGTCTATGGTCTCTGCTGACAGTATACGTCATCACTATCCTGTGATGTGACCTTTATTTGTTGTTAACATTATGTGCTGTTCTGAGCCGAGTGGCTGAAGCTGTATGTATCCAGTTTGATTAATATTTGTCTAACAGCATTGTTTTGCACTAACATATAAGATCAAACTCATCAGTCTCCTCACTCATCATCTGTTAGTGCAACCTGTTCTCCCAAACAATATATATGAGTCATACTAACTGATAAAAGAAGCATTCAAACACAGCCTGTGACAAGGTGAACAGTAAGGCATCTGAACTTAATGTAGGATTTTCTGTTGGAGGACAGAAATGGACCCTTTGTCTCCTCCCCAGTCTCCTAATAAATTGGTTTTAGTCTGTTTTGGAGCAAATTATCCTTCCCTCTCCCCCTAATTTTCCAATTTGCTGTGTCATTTATACCTAATTGAGGACCGCACTGGGCTGCATTACTCTCACAAATTGGGTGATATAGTTTATTGAAGGTCTGCTTTATACAGAGGGGCTGGTAAACCAAACATCAATTGTAGACCATACAGAAGATGGGGATTTTTCCTGCAGGCTGGGGAGCATTGCAAAGAGGCTTTAATTATTTCTCAAAGGCAATCCTGGCCATTGCTCCACCACTCATTTTATGGTCACTTTCTTTTTCTTTCTTTGATGGAGGTAATGAATGGGGTGAAAATTCACTTCATTTCATCCCTGCTCTGTCGCCCTTACTGGTATTTGCATCTCATATTCTTCTAACCAAATAAGAAAAGCTTGTTTTCAACCTGCTCAGGCCAGGTCCAGCATAGGAATGAACGAAAGAATAAAGCACAGGTTAGCGCCTCCTCCATTAGCGTGTGACTCCTCCTAATAAGGAGGTGTAGGTTTGTGCCCTTGACTGTCAAACTATTTACTGGAAGAAATTCCCAACAAAGTTTTGTATTTATTTGCAATACAGAAACACAATTTATTGGTACACTAAAGTGAAAATGTAGGAACATAATGAACAAAAATGTGGTTATTAGTTAAATTCATGTGATGATAAAGGAAATACTTCAACAGTTTAAGATCCTTTTTTTTTTTCACTTTTAAAGATGTCACAGAAAGAAAAAAAGGAGTTAACAGCAGTTAAATACATATTGTATCTCCTGCAGGTTTTCCAATCAAGCCTAGTTGACTCAAGTCAAGTACAACATCCACACAGAAAACTGTAATGGTTTTGAATAGCTAATCAGCTAGCATCATGTCTTATTCTTCAACTGACATCTCAGCCTCTTTCAGTACTAACCAAATATTCAGCTGCTGACTTTCTATACATAAAGCACCACGAGACGTGTGAACTATTCAGAGTGCACGGCTTGACAAATGACAGTTTGACTGCTCTTATCTCTTACACAAAGTGTCTACATAAACACGTCTCCAGTGTAGACTTTACTCTTCCGCTGACAGTTCAACCTCCTTCTGAGCTTCGACATTACCTGGCACTTTAGCTGTTTACACTTAGGCGTTTGTTTTTTTTTAACTCCAGTTGTTACAAAGTGACAGCTCCACTTCCCACAGCACTTAAACTGAAATCTGACAGACTTTATGTTATTGCACTTCTGCTCATTAGCAGTTCTGATAGTGTAAAGGCATTCGCTTCTTGAGAGTCTCTGAGTGCGTCCGTGTTTTAGAAGGGCAAACTGCAATCCTGGAGGCATCTTCTGTAGCAGGAGCTATACCACAAAGGCCGTTTTGTGATTTTTGTCTGTATGCTGGTTGCTAGAGTGGTGCTCCTTCCAGCTGCTTTCAACTCACATTTGAAGTTCAAGATGGTTTTTCCCCTTTGTTCAGTTTTCATACTTTAAGTGAAAATATCGGATATTTCACTTGCTTTTATGGCGTAGACAGTGATTGCTATTATATGACTTCAACAGACATGTTAACTGCTTACAGAGCTGCTCTACTGTGACATAAAATTATGGACCTCAAAGTGAAATTTCACATGGTTCCAGAGGCCACGGTTCAATTGTTTTGATCTGTTTTCAGCTCTAATACTTGAAATCATTGCCAGGGGTTCAACTACTGCCCTTCTGACATTTTACATATAAATACAAGCTGTCCTGTGGCTTTGCTGACTGTCCCAACTGATCTATTACAAAAAAAAGATACAGGTCACGCTCTCACCTTTTCAAATATGGACATTTGTAATGAACCCATTGGCACCATTTAAGTGTCATTTTTCAAAAGCATGATTATCACCCTAATACATGATCTTTTGCTCAATGTTACTAACTAGTTTTATGTCTAAACCTAACCAACTAGGAAATGTGAAATTAAAAAGTGACTGAAAACAAAGCTTGAAAAGTGCAAAATAAAGCTTGATCAAATTACAATCTCTTACAAACTTGTGGTTTAATTTATTGGCACCCCAACAATCTTTAAATGCCACTCTTTAACCTCCTGCGGGTTACAGGTGAGAACCCTGTTTTGTACTGAAGAAAACAGTCACAGCAGCAGTCACCTCAAAGCACTTTATATTCTAAGGCAAAGACCTACAATAACGCAAAGAAAACCCAACAATCATATGAGCAACTTTGGGCAAGCAGTTGGCGGAAAAGCTCCCTTTTAATAGAGAGAAACACTCAGTACATCATGGGAATCCCCTATCAGCCCAGACCTATTGCAACCACAAGATTTATAAAAAAAAAAAAAAAAGGAAAGTTTTAAGCCTAATCTTAAAGTAGAGAAAGTGTCCGTGTCTCAGTTGCAAACTGGGAGCTGATTCCGCAGACGAAGGGCCTGAAAACTGAAGGCTCGGCCTCCCATTCTACTTTTAAATTCCCTATGAAAAACTACATGTGGTTTTCCTGGTCAAAAACAAATCATTTGATAAAATGAAAAAGAAAACAATGAAGGATAAATGTGATATTCTGATTGCATAGAGTTGGGGTTAGAGTTGGAGCTGGCACTGATGAGTTAAATAGCACAGTCACTGTCCAATAATGCCACTACTAGTGTGCCAGGAAATCCATGCCAAAGCACACCTCTGCAAGATCAGAACAGCAGTATCTGACACCCTTGCACGAGAAAGCACTTGACAACTATACAGGTAAAAATGTTTTCTATCTCTAAATGGCAGAATGGGTTTAATACTTAGGTCTTGTTTTCGTATTTAGTGCAAATAGATATCTGAATTTCAAAGCCATCAAGAGGCTTCTCAAGCAAAAGTTTGTCTCTGTGCAATCAGCAAACAGCATTAACTTCCCACCTCTCCTCAGGGTATCCTGTTATTTTCTTTCCACAGCAATTTTTTCCTTTTTTTTTTTTGGCAGCAGATGTTCCTCTCCACCCTGCCCATCGTTGCGGGTGCCTGAGTGACGGAGAGGCCGCCCATCAAAATGCCATCAGGACCCTGCTGGCCACCAGATGAACGCATGCCCAGAATGCATCATGTGGGGGCTGTTAAGTCCCATTTACCTCTTCCTCCCGTCTGCCACTTCCCTTTACCATCAGCTTGTGTCCTCGTAACTCTCCATCACCGAAGCAGACATAACAAAGCATTCAGCGACACTTTTTCTGGTTTGTGCTGACAAACCAACTTAACAAAAGATGAGTCTCGACCCCTGGCTGGCTCAGTATAAAAGACCGCGGCAGACGGAGGTGTGGGCATGTGAATAAATTGATTAGCAGAGCGCTTGACGGATGGGATTTACAGGAGGTCTCGACGCACCAGAGAATTAATTTTGCTGGGAGAACATGGTTCTGCCAGGTTCATTCGTCTTGGCGGGGAGTTTGGCAGTTTCTCCAGGTCTGGGGGCTCAATTAACGAACGGCTGCAGCGGTTTGGGGAGGAAACAGCTTTGTTGAGGAATATGCCACATCCATGTGTCAGGCACATTTTAACGATAACGGATTTTGGGAATGCAAAATGAGAAAGGGAAAGGGGAGGTTAGGTGGGTGAGGTTAAGCTTTCAATGCTGGATTGGTGGGGGATGGGGTTTTAAGAGGAACTACAGGACAAAGAGAGAGGTAAAAACATCTTGTGGAACATTAAGCCAGCACGATGTGTATGTGTTATTAAACAGCTGGCTAATTTACACAGCATTACACCATGGACCCAACAAATACACTGTACTGCAAAAAGCACTTGCTTGTCTGCCTTCACATTGCCTTCAGTGGCATCCCATTCTTAGTCCATAGGGTTTAATGTGATGTCAGCCCACCGTTTGCAGCTATAGCAGGTTCAACTCTCTGGGATGGCTTTCCCTGAGGTTTAGGAGTGTGTTTATGGAAATTTTAGGAGCATATTTGTGAGGTCAGACACTGATGATGACAGTGATGAAAGCCTGGCTTGCAGTCACAGCTCTAATTCATCCCAAAAGATGTTCTATGAGGTTGAGGTCAGGACTCTGTGCAGATCAGTCAAGTTCTTCCACACCAGACTCACTTATCCATGTCTTTATGGGCCTTGCTTTGTGCACTGGTGAGAAGGAGCCATCCCCAAACTGTTCTCACAAAGTTGGGAACATCAAATTGTCCAGTCTCTTGTTATGCTGAAGCATTAAGAATTCCTTTCACTGGAACTAAGAGGCCAACTCCTGAAACACAACCCCATGCTATATAAATTAGCGACCTGTGTCTACTATGCGCCTCAACATCTGCTGACCCCGCTTTTACGTGGCCTACCACGTTGTGGTTGACTTGCTGTCATTACCAATTGTTTCCACTTTATTATAATACCACTAGCAGCTGACTGTGGAATATTCAGCAGTGAGGAAATTTCAGGAATGGACTTGTTGCACAGGTGGTGTCTCATAAAAGGACCACTCTGGAATTTAGTGAGCTCCTGAGAGCAACCCATTCTTTCACAAATGTTTGTAGAAGCAGCACGCTTCTGTACTTGGTTTTATGCACCTGTGACCATGGAAGTGATTGAAACACCTAAATTCAGTGATTTGGATGGGTGAGTGAATACTTCTAGCAGTATAGCATATAAGGCCAATATTCATTTTACTTTTGATGCTGCCTCCACCACCTCTACACTCATACAGTATGTCAGTCGCAGAGTAGTTCACTGTAAAGCATCCAGTGTTTTCTCCTCCTTTTGCTGTAAATGGAACCATAATGAGAAGATGGAAATGCAGATTTAAGCAACTTAAAACAAAAGATGGTTTTTTTTTTTTATCTTCTGTATACAGTCAGTTATTTATGCAGTAATATTAAATATTAAAAATTATTAAAAGTATAAATATTACAATTAAATTACAATTTTAATATAAATTAAAATTATGAATATTAAAATTATTTGAAGCTTTGTCTTTCAAAAAAGAAAAAGATTTTCCATATGAAATTTGCACAAATGTTACTTTAACAGGATGTGGTCTGTTCATTTCAAGATGAGTATTTTCAGTGCATGGGCTCTGCAGAGTAGCTTTGGATGATTAAAAGGTCAAAATAATCTTCATTTACTGGGCCTTCAGTTAATCCATTGTCTAAAACAATTGGTTTTAGCACCTCTGCCTTCAGCCAACTTTCTTCTGACTGGAGGAGTTAATTGAAAAGGCCTCTGTGGTGACCAGACTGGGAATATCTGCTGTCTTTGACATCATACAGACATTCAAAATCAAGCTTCTAAAGCAGCCTCAGATAGCCTGAAAGAAGGGATTCTTTTTATTATTTGAAGATGCGCTTGAACATGTATATGCATCCACCATTGTTAAAGTATAAGTAAATATATATATGTATATATGACAGAAACTAAGGATAAATATGATGGGCCTGCTTTAAATTCTTAAGTACCTTTCTTTGGAAGTAAAAGGCAGGTGAATCTAGACTTCCACAGACTGAGCATTAATGCAGAGTTGCTTGTTATGTTGAAGCATCTTTGCACTCACTCTTCCCTTCCCACTATCTCAGGTTCCAATCCCTCAACCTGAACATTTCAGTGGATGATTTATGTAGTAGTGTTGCTCTGTGACCTCAAAATCCGCCCCATCCATACCGCACCTGTCACTGCGCCACAGCCTGCATGCTTACTGAAAAGCAAGCCATCCATGCAAAATGGCAATTTTCTACTCACCTAGAGAATAAAAAAAGGATCCAATCCATTCAGAGGCAAAACAAGGAAAATTCTATGATATATAGAGCAGGTGCGCGAGGCCTTGGCCCACTGCTAACGAGGGAGCTGAACTGCACGCACCGTTGACCACAACATCTGTCGTTTTCACTGATGCAGAGTTTGGTTTTACCTTTGCAGCACAGTTTGCACGGCAAGAGACAGGAGATGATAAAGTACATAAGATGGATACAGATGGAAGAGACCCGGCCCGATTTCAGTTGGGGGGCACAAAGTTCCCATGCTGTGCCTTGGTAGCATATGATGCATGAGAATCCACCACGAGCAGCAAAGAGTTATGCTTGTCTACCTGGGCCCAAGGTGAGGCCCGGCCTGACCCAGTTCACCATCCCAGGTGGAAACCCTAATGAGCTCATCAGGCCTAACGAAGCTTAACAAGCTTCTAATTGGCAGCGTTATGATGTCCCCGAAGGTCAGAGTGCAGGTTCCTGTGCCAAGAGCAGGAAAGGCTTTCACTTCCTGCCAAGAGCAATCACGTGACTGACTAATATCCCTTTGTGTAAACAAAGTCGGGAAAGGGCAAGAGGAACTTCTTACATAAGCAAAAAGAGTGCGGTAGCTTACAGATAAAAAGTTGTGGTGAGGTTTGAAAACAACGCTGCAGCCTCACAACTGGAAAACAAAGATGTAAAATAAATATCACCAGTATAAATCATGCTTGACAGTGTAATCTAATACAAGAGAGAATACAGACACCTATAACTTTACAGATTATAAAATAAAAATCAACAAACATATAAAAATTTGCTACCAGTAAATAACAAGCAGTTAAAAAAGTTTGATCGGATACAGAAATCTTCTTTTTCCTTTAACAAAAAAAAAAAAAAGAAAAAAAGAGCAGGCTGTTCAGGTGCCTGACAAATATTTCTGTGGTGAAATGCTGCCACCTACTGGTCACTATGCACAGATACAACTTCAAAAAAAATCTTTCCACTGAAAGAAAGAAAGAACGAATTTCCACATTATGGCATAATTAAGATAAAATTCAAACATGCCATCTGCTTAAAGCTTGGTTGGCTCTAAACTTTTTAAATTTTAATGAAAAGAAAACAGAAGTGTTGGTGTTTGGACCCAGTGGTCCCTGTGAGTCCTCCTCTGTTGTTTTAGGATCCCTGGAAGTCTATTTTAAATCTGTTGTTACTGACCTTGGTTTTAAGTTGGACAGTGATTTTAAATTGGACAACCAAATCAGAGCAGTGGTGAAGTCCAGTTTTTATCATTTAAGGCGACTGGCAAGAGTAAAATCTTTTCTTTCGAGGCAGCACCTTGAAACAGTGATCCATGCTTTTATTTCTTCCCGCCTGGACTACTGTAACTCACTTTATGTGGGGGTCAGTCAGTCATTGCTCTCACGTCTGCAGCTGGTTCAAAATGCGGCTGCACGACTCCTAACAGGAACTCGAAAAAGAGAGCATATAACCCCCGTGCTAGCCTCTCTGCACTGGCTGCCTGTGTCTTTTAGAGTTAATTTTAAAATTCTTATGTTTGTTTTTAAATGCCTTCACAGTCTTGCCCCGCCTTACCTCTCTGAGCTTCTTCATCCCCACATACCCTGTCGGTCTCTCAGGTCAGCTGACCAGCTGCTCCTGGAGGTACCGAGATCCAGGAGGAAGCTCAGAGGGGACAGGGCCTTCTCTATTGTGGCTCCAAAATTATGGAATAATTTGCCCATGCATGTTAGAGAGGCCCCTTCACTGTCCACTTTTAAATCACGTCTTAAAACCCACTTTTATTCCTTGGCTTTTAACCTCAGTGAGACTTAGTTTCTCTTTTAATTAATGATTTCACTCTTCTTTTATTTGGTTTTTATTTATATCTCATGTAATTTTATTTTACAGTTCCAATGTACAGCACTTTGTGTCAGCTGTGGTGTTTTAAAGTGCTTTATAAATAAAGTTGATGATGATGATGAAAGTTGATGCTATATTTAAGAATACAAAACCCCAATAAACCAGAAAATAACCACATCACACAGTTATGAAGACAGAGTGCACGATGTACACGACGTATATATTTTAACGATTGATGTAACTACAAGGTTAGTGATAGAAACATGGAGGGGGTTCATTGCAGCAATGACAAACCACACAAATAATATCAGAAAAATGTACTTTTAAAAAAATAAAAAATAAAAAAAAATAATAAAAGGGAAAGTTGTATCTGATAAGCACATACTGCATGTTTCTATTGGATATTATCATGCAAGTCCTATTAAGATCCATTAAATCCAGACTGGCCAGGAATAAAAGACTGGAATAGCACTAAAATCTATCCAATTTCCCTGCAACAAAAAAAGCATCTGAAACTACATAAAATTACATTTTTTAAGTAAAGAGATAATTTAGGAGAATGTAAATACAATGAAATGAACAGTTTAACTCCTAGATTAATTCCAGTGAATGTGAAGGATCTCAAGAAAACAGTGTCCAGCGCAACAAATATTAACCTTAGACTGTATCCTAAAGTATTAGTTAAAGTATAATCTGTATAAAGGCAAAAAAAAAAGAAGAAGAAAAAAAACATGCCACATTGTAGAAAAGAAAGCTTTAAAATAGAGATAAAACTTGTGTTTAAAAAAAAAAAAAGTATAGTACAAGTCCGTGGCAGACTGTTTGGTCACTCTGATGACCCACACAATTTTGTGAGTCGATTCTGTTGGGAAAAATAAAAAGAAATGATGAGAATCAAAGCATATGCAAATATTTCACATCAAAATTTGGCTAAAGCTGCAACAAAACAGTGACGAAAAGCTGATGAAACTGCAAGTAACGCTGTCCTGCTGGAATTTTTACCTGCAGCTGCTGAATGCTCCTCATGGCGGTTTCGTCCAGCAGTGACAGATCTACTGAGTCCATCTGACTGGCCAGCAGTTGAATGCTCTGGATCAATATGTTAAGGACACTTGTGTTAGTGATTTAGTTTTTGAGAATTAGCCTTCTAATCAAGAGTTTTGTTAGACAATTAATTACTCAAAAGCCATGAAGTCATCAAATGTAACTAAACAGTCATCAACATAAACACAGTATAAAATCAACATGAAAGCAGAAGACTTGAAGGCCGATTTAATGCATCTTTAAGCTCATTTTCAATAAACCATATATAACAAAGTATTCAATGTTTTATCTTCCTGAAAATAGACATCTAAATTTCTTCAGTAAACATCGTTTCCTCTGCTGCCTTGTTAAAATCATTTCTTAAACAACTGACTGATCAATAGTACCTGAAGCTCTGAGCCTGACTAAATGTGCACTCACCTCTCCATTCCCAACGGGAACATTGATGACAATATCCTCATTTCCTGCTGCAATGGGAGAGCCGTTGACTGAAATGCTATAGACCCTCTCCTTGTGGCGGGGAACTCTCACTGCGGGGGTCTTGGGAAGCCTGAGGTGTAGTGAGTAATATGAAGCCTTCTTTGTAGGAAATGTCAACATTACAGAGTAAATAGCAGGGGCTGCCAGATTACAGCAAGTCTCCAGTCCCCACACACTTTCTAACACTCAAAGACACTAGATCCACTTACAGCTCTATGAGAGCAGAGATTTTGCTTTAACGAGAAGCCTGAGCTTTAATACAATACTTTGAGCATTTGTTTGTCTGTTTGCCCATGTTTTCACAGAATCACTATCTATTCAGCATGAACTGTAAATGAATTTGTGCTAGTAAAAATATCTCAGTACTATGTCTCAGTAATAAATCACTGAATATAAAGACATAACAATGCAGAAGTCTTCAGTAAGCTGCACTGAATAACCACATTCAGCACAGGTGTAGATGTCAACCTGTGAGGATGACTGGTGCACTGCTAATGTTATCCACACACAGCAAACTAACCTGACCAGTATGTGAGTCTAGTATCTTATGCACAATATAAATCCGACCCGTCTTCATCTGTGCTCAATTTTGAATCCTTTTTTAAACTGTTTTATAAATACGTTTTCTCCCCTCTCAATCAACTAGAACACTAATTGCCATTGACAGAAACACCATCTTTAGAGTGACACAGTATAATTCTAAGGTGTACCTTGGGTCAAAGCGGGGGGTAATAAGAGGAGTGGGTCCCATCATCACAGAAGAATCCAGCAAGCTTCTGGCAGGAGTAATCAGGGGGTTCCTGTTTGATCTGAATCCAAACAATGACAATGTGTTACCATCACATTTGTTAGCCACCAAACTTGCTTCCAAAAGTGTTTAGCATGGGAGGAAAGAAGAAGAAAAGAAAGAAAGAAAAAGAACAATACAAAAAGTAAAAGAGCTTACCGTCTGATGGTGGAGCTCTGCTTGCTGATTGACAGCGCCTTTGCCCTCTTTGTTTTAGTCGGGGGCTTTCTGGTGGTTCTCCCCTAAATTATAAACAAGCATTTAAAACACCACAAAAGAAGCAAACAGAGAATCCTGCATAACAACAGCTGTATGTAGTTGCTCTCATGTATGACTGTGTGAAAAGCAGTCATTACCTTTTTTGTTGTGCTTGGGACGTTTTCATCCTCAGAGCTCAATGTAGCCCCACCTTTCTTCTTTAATGCTGTGGATTGGACAAAACAAATTGCATTGGCTAAAGGGAAATGGTTTTCTTGTTTCAAGGGAAATGTATAAACTACTTTTAACTCACTTTTCTCAATTGTTTTTAGGAGAGATGTATGATCCTTAGCCACAACACTTTCCACGAGTGCAGCTTCCTCTTTTCTCTATAAAAGCAAATATAACTGAGTGTTTATGCAGAACAGAGCATCCTTGCACAAGCATGAAACTTATATATACTTAACGTATATTAAGTATAATTTGAGAAGGCTAATCAACTGACCTTTGCATTATCGAGTTCTGGTGTTTGTGGTTTCTCAGACTCTGCAGAGATGTAAATATTCTTTATTTAATGCTGTTTAAAAATGAAATTCATTCAAGATCAAATGCACAGATTTTTGAAAATGTACCATTAGCTTTTTTAAAAATAGGAAGCAGAATGCTGTAAAAGTCTCTGTGGCTCAAGAGCATTTCTTCTTTATAGATTTGGGATTTGTTAGTCAATAATCTATGTATACTTACTCCAATGCTCCAACCAGTTCATTTGTCTGACAGCCTTGGGGAGCTTAATTATTGCCATGTTGTAGCTGTTGTCAACATCTTTCAACAGCTGGTTTATCTTCTCTTTCACCTGTCCAACTCTAGTCTTCACTGCAGAAACACAAATGTTGAGTTCCGCTTCAGTTATACATTGTCACTTCAGCTTAAGTTATACAGTGTCAGGGTGGGGTGGATGGATGTTAGCATCAGTGGTGATTTGTAGCAGTAGGTTAGCAGCAAGAGTGAAGGCAAGATTTCCATTGGTAGTGACCAGAAAGGACAGATTAGAAATTAGTACATGTGAAGGATGGTTGAAGTTGAGTGGTTTGGAGACAAAGTTAGAGAGGCAGGGCTCAGATGTCATAAACATGTGCAAAGGGGGGGCAGTGGAAATACTGGACAAATTATGTTGAATATTGAGCTCCAAAGCTGGAGGAAAAGTAGAAAAGGTTCATGGATGCAGTGAAGGAGGACGCTCAGAGGGTTGGTGAGACAGAGGAGGATGCTAAGGATATAGTGAGCTGGAAGAAAATGTTCTCCTGTGGCGACTCCTAAAGTGAGCAACCGAAAAAAGATCAGGGAGTATTTCTGTAGCATTTCTATGGTGAGTTAAAAAATTGTAATAATAATCACCCTCGCTGTCAAAATCCTCCAAAAAAGCTTCCAGTTTTGCCGTCTTGGGGTTATTCTTGCGTTGTTTGGTGGTCCTTTTCCTGGGAGCCATTTCTGACGGACACGGAGTATATTAGTAATTACAATATACCCTAGTACAGTACAGTGTAGTGCAGTATAGTGTGGTATATTAACACCCCATAGACACCATGAAATGTTAACATTGTGGCCTTAATCGGGAACAAAAGAAAGCAAAAACAAAAAATCAGCCTACATGCGGCTAACTGTTGGTGAAGCTAACGTTTGCGAGTAGCTTTAGCTGAGTTAACGCTTATTTTCTGATCTTATTTTCGACAGCTGTGCTTACATCTACCAATATGTATTATGGTCTTTTAAATAACTGTCCCGAGATGTATTTACATACATTTTTTTAAAGTATATATAATTACCTAAATGTGTTTTTCCTGTTCGTCCTCGACACTCGCCTTCCTTCCTTCACAAAGCCGTTTTCAAATCTTCGCGCGGGGAGGGGCCAACACACCAGATCAGCCAATTAGGACGCGCATGTGCCATGCGTCGCAACAACTTTGTTTTCAGCCTATCGTAGCGCCGAACGTCAGTGTTTACATCAAGAGAACGGAAGTGGTTCAGGCAACATGGTAGAAATGTGATGTTCTGTAGCTGCGGGAAGAATCATTTAAAAGTCGTTTTTCATAAAGTCGCCTTCATGGAAAATAAGACATAAAGCTGACTTAATGTATTTCGTATTTTTCCCTTTGAACATCTAAGTACTGAAATCGTTTGCTGAAATGCCCACGCTTGCGGTAGCTACGCTTCATCAGGCTCTGAGGAAAAGCTTCGCGACACTTGAAAGCAACCAAAAAGTATGGAAGAGTGTTTTAGCCGAGTGCAGCCCTCTGATGGTGTCTCTCGGGAATTTGGCGGAGCAGTCGAGAGCACTGTCCAACGTGCAGATCTCCAACACACCGCTCAGAGGTTTTCCTGACCTGGAGGAGAGACTCCGCTTTAAGCTCCTTGAAGCAACGGATATAGTGCTGGGAAAACTCAACGAGAAGATGTGAGTAAATCGGCTTTTATATCTGATGAGGATGCTGCGTTATTGGTATTCACATCCAACTATGTATGTTTGATCGGACAGGAGTACAGCTACATCCTTTTTAGTAATAAAGATCAGTTTATTTTTTTAGTAAGTAAATGGATCTTTGGAGAAGAACCTTATTAGTACCAGTTTGCAGAAGCTGCTCAGAGTATGCTTAAAGTATATATTATACTATAATTTTTATCTCACACTCCCTTCTTTCCTTTCCTCTTTCTTTCAGGTCTTCCCTCCAGTCTGCGAGGGATGCTATCAGTAACCAGGTTGCTTCAATCCTTCATCTGTACGAGCAGAACGCACACAGTTTAGATCTGCTTGCAGTAACTGAGCGATCAACCACCACCCCGTCGGTTGCTGACATGCTCGAGTGGCTTCAGGATGCTGAGCGTCACTATCGGCAACAGTATCCTTTTCTCTCTTCAGTTTTGGATGTTTATGTTATATACTGGTATTTTTTTCCCCTCAACTCTTGTGTTCAGATTCCTGAGGAGGAAAACTCTGCTTCAAACACTGAGAGCAGATGACCTCTCTCTTCTGGAATCTGCTCCCCAAAGGTGGAACTCCTTGGAGTCTCCCAGTGCTGAGGACCACATCACAGGTAAAATGTATATTACTAGTATGTCTGTGAAGGTTCTCAGTTATCCACTTCATTGTAGTCTAAGTAGCTTGGAAAGAAAAGCGTCTGGACTTCTTTAAGTTGCTTTGCCCCTCTTTGAGGGGATACTCCCACTGGGTTTAAATCTGGGACTCTCCACCATTTGACCCTTAGAACTGAAGAAGCTTCTCGGATGAGAGGTGAAACGTCTTCAAGCAACTTAACTTTTCTTTCCAAGCTCCTTAGATTATATGACCTGTACTTCACTATACCATTCAGTTCACATCTGTAATTAATGCTGTATGATGGACTAGTTCTTTCAACATAGAAAGAAGCTGAAGATGTTTATAAATGTACTTAAATCCAGAACAACACAAGTACTGACAGACTGTCGTCTAGCATATATCTAAAGTCATGTAAAGATTTGAAAACAATAGATTAGAAAACAACTGTAAAAACATAATTCGGGAAATATTATGTCACGGCTTTAAACTTAATCTTTTTTCCCGTTACACTACAGGGCGTCTTTAAATATTCTTTTTCTGTCACTTATAATCAATCATAAAGGGACCTACCTTTATGGCCAGTATTCATAACACTTTTAAAATTCAGCTCAAGTAGCAAAATTTAACTTGATATAATTTCACTTTTAATAATTGAGTATACATTGGCCAGAGACCAGTGCTCTGATGGATCTAGAAGTGACTGTTATTTATTAAACGAATTATCTTTCTCTCTTTTCTTTTCAGATACACTTTGCAAAGTGTCTTTCTTTGTGGAGTCGCAGTGAAGATTGTTAAGGACTTACCTAATCGTGAATATAACTGCATTTTAATGAAGACAATGAGAAGAAAGAGAACCACAAGAATGACTGAATCTAACTCCACATTGACTTGAACTGATGCACACAAACGTCGCTTGGAGGACAATGGTGCAGTGAAAGCTCCTGGTTCAAACCTCCTGGTCAGCTGTTGGTTTTTGTGTGGAGCTTGCATGTTATTCCTGAGCCTGCAGGGGTTCCATTGGCTTCTTCTCACAGTCCAAAAACACAAACTTGTATGTAAATTGGATGCCTGGATGTGAAAGTATAAATAGTTCTGTCTTCCCTGATGAACTTTTAAGCCCAGATAGGATCAGCAATTAAAAATGGATGAGTGGACTTAAACTGCTTCTAGATCTATTTTGAAGGGAAACCAGGGTGGCCTAAAAACTACAAATAAGTATTTACAAATAATGGGGCCAATGTAAAATATTGATTTATCTTGAATTCAGTTTGGATGGATTGAAATGTTTAATCCAGTACGTATGAGAATTTTGAGCACAAATACATCTATATATTTATTGCACAACAGAACTGCATCTTCAAGGCCTCATTATTTTTAGAACATGCTCAGAAGAGTATATCAGCAGGTGTCCAAATAATAGTTAACCTAGTTCAAATACAATAGTGCAAGTAGTACTGCTCATTCTTACATGAACTTCTCTTTCACTGTGTAGTTCTCTCACAAGTTTGGTCTTAAATTTCGTTTTTAAAGGTCTTATAAACCTAAGATTAGTGTTAGGGATGGGTTTTACTTTAGTCAGAGGCTAAATAGACCTGAGAGGTCAGCAAGGATTGGTGGCTCGACAAATCTAAAACTCCACTTGGAAATAATGGTTATCTCTGGTTCCGGGGTCATGTGACTCTTCTTCAGTACAAAATAATCCCTATGAGTGTGGCCTACTCCAGAGACTTTAACGGATGAAGATGATGTTAAAATGGTGATTAAAAATAAAATTTATAAGGAAGATAAAAATAAGGTAAAAGCAATAGTTTTAAAAATAAGACCAAAAATTATTGCTGCTGAAAATAGTTAATTGTGAGATTTACATGAATTATTAATTATTGTATGGCCTAGTGCTCCCTTAATGCATTGAGCCATAACTCACAACTCATGCTGTTCATTTCTAAGGTGACGGCTGCACATCAGAGCTCTGAGACTTTAAAATGGATTCATTTAAAAATTAAATGTTATTGTCCCACATCCTAATGAAATCATTATAGTTTTTCAGCAGGTGAAAGTGAAATTAAATGTATTGATTGAACAGAAATTCTTGGTGTGTGTGCTGTTTTATTAGCTACAAAACTAGCAGTGTAAAAGAGACTCAAGAGCAGAATAATATCAAGTATAACAAAATGTATATGTTTTCTGCATCACCAAATTAATACATGTACATTCCCATGAGTATATAGCACTTAATTTAGTGGTTTTAGTAAGGTACGGCTTAACAACTTACAACTTACTTTTTTTACCTTTTTACTTTAAATACATTTCAGAGCTGGTACTTTTTCACTTTTAGAAGTTTAATTGGTGCTTTAACTTTTACAGGAGTTTTTTTTTTTTCAACACTAGTAGGTGTACTTCTACTTAAATGCAGAATGTCTGTACTTTTTTTGGGTTTGTCATATGCATGTCGACAGAGTGACCCTAAATAGAACAAAAGTCCAGCACACAAAGAAAAGCGACTACTTCAAAATACTTTAAGCACACTTTGCCAGATTTTTTTTTTTTAATTTCACAATTTTCTGACTTAAGTAATCACTGCAATCCTCAAAACACAAGCCATCATTAAAGCCATCATCAAGTCATACTGTTACAGCAAAGACTAAAGGCTTTCTTCAGGCACTGCTATGACTCAGAGAACAGAAAACATCAAATCTCAATGTACTGAAGACAAACATGACAAAGAGATATACAAAATACGTATTCATAAATATATGTTTGAATTTATACCTTAAAATTCATGATCTTTGTACCATTTTTAAGAGTATCAGCTCTTCTGTCCTTCTTCCTTTCCTACACATACTCCTTCAGTGGTAAATTATTAGAAGTGATAGGCTTTGGGAAATCTGGTGCTGTAGCAGGTGAATTTGCAAAACTCCGCCCTATGTAGCCCCTCCGGTACCTGCCGCCCCTCTCCATGAGCGGGCAGGTGCTGCTCAACACAGCTCCGCTGATCATGAGAATAACCGCAGCCGCCCAGCCCAAATAAATAGCCTGGCCCAGCTCTCTTTTGTACATCACAGGTACGTTGGGGTTGTAGAAATCCTGGATGACTGTATTGGCAGTCCAGGAAACTGGAATTAATACGCACAGGCCTGTCAAAATGAAGAGAACTCCACCTGAGAGCGCTATACCCGCCTTGGCCTGGCGATCATCCCCGGCACAAGTGGTGCACTTCATGCCGCAGCAGGACACGGTGCAGGAGAGCCAGCCCATGAAGATGGCCAGACACATAAGAGCACGGGCTGCCTGGATGTCGGGAGGCAAAGCCAGCATGGAGTCATAAGTCTTACACTGCATGTGACCCGTGGTCTGGTAAATGCAGTTCATCCAGATCCCTTCCCACTTGATCTCTGAGGTCAGGATGTTGCTGCCTATGAAGGCTGAGACCTTCCACTGAGGCAAGGCTGTGACAGCGATCGCCATGATCCAGCCGGTCACCGCACAGGTGAAGCTGATCAGCTGCATCCCGGTGTTCACCATGATGAAAAAACTGGATGTGAAGCTACTTCTTAATGTTTAATTTGTTCTCTGTCTTTAGCTTCTTTGACAAGATCTTTTCTTTATTATCAGTCTTCCAAGTTGTTTTTTATTTAAGTGTTCTTCTGTTTTCCTTTTGTTGTTTGGCCAAGCGTCTTATGGTCTTTGCCCTAATGTCACTTTGTCAAAGTCATGTTCTTCTCTTTTTCTTTTCCTTCTCAACATCTGCTCACAGTTTCCACTTCCACGCGTCTCAGTGCGCTGCGTTATCCAGAAGTAATCGCTTGCTTTCCCTCAACAGACACCCAGCTTTTCAGGGGATCAGAGGCTCGCGCACTTTCTCCTCCTTTTCAAGTTTGAGTCGGTGCATTATTGAGTAGCCAATACCTGTGCAGCCACCTGTGGCAGCCTGCAGATGTGGGATCAATCAGGCTTTATAATGCAGGACCGGTGGAAGAGAGATCTCTGCCAGGAGTTTTTCTTTTCTTTTCAGTGGAAGTGCTTCTTTTTTCCTTGAACTCGGGACTCCTGAGCTGTTGTTTACTTCAGTGTCACTCTTGGTTTTGGTGTAGCCTTACCTAGATGGATCAGACTGATATAACCTGATACCTGGATCCGAGGCTACTGATGATGCTATGAGTGTATCCTTTCACAGGAGGTTGAATATAGTGACTCTCAATTACACAGAATAAAACAGCGTAGCTTTTTACCTCCTGGTCATCGAAAGCCAGTTTCTACTCCTTATGCTTCCAGAAGGATGGACAAAATATGAACCGTGATCAACCTAAAGAGGGTACTCCAGCCTCCTTTTTCCTCCAAAGAATCCCAAATCCACATTAAGCCTCAAAGCAACGGGTTTTTGTAGTCTTCGTCCTCTGAAAGAACAGCTTTCCTGTAGAAAACAACCTGCAGAATTTATCTTCAGACACCGCTGCTGTTGCCAGCTGAAGTGTCTCTTAACTGACAATATATGGCGCTGGGGTCCAAGCCTTGATGAGGCCACTTCAGGCTTCAGCTGCTGCACAGCTTCACCCTCCCTCAACCACTTCCTTTAGTAGCAGTGCAGCCCAGATGGGTCAGTCCAGATCTAACAAGGGTATAAATAAGAAATCAGGCCTGCAAAGTCAGACTTCTGGGTAAGTAGAGCATAAGATCCCTCCCCCTTACCTTCATCCCCTCTGATATCCAACCTGTGGAAAGCACCACTGAACCCCACAAAAAAAAAACCACAATAAAACAGGCGAGTGGGAGGGAGAGGGCGAAAGAGGGTGAGACAACAAAAGGGAGGGAGGCATGGGCAAACTCAGGATGGAGCGGTGTCTGTAGGTGGATCAGCTAACACAAAGACAACATGGAGTGGGCTCCTACAATGGGGATTACAAACTCTATTGCTCCATACCACACGTAATTACGTGAATTTTAAAGAAGACAACACAAAAATAGCTTTCACTTGCCTCTTTTTGTCTGCAGCGAAAGGGCGAAGCAGCTTTTCATGGTTTGATTTTTTTGACTGTGGATAAAATGTTGTGAGGCTACACAAAAAATAAATAAATAAATAAGAGATCACAATTTGTTTGGGGTTTATTTTCAAATTCACTTAACTGCAATTTCTTACTGAACACTTTCATGTTTTTCAGTTAGATAGACACAGACTACTGAAACATTAACAAGCTGAAATACCAACTGCAGTTATTATGGTGAATTGTTTGGCACATAAATAGCTGGGGGCAGTGTAACAGAAGGATCTGACAGCAGGTCTTTGTTTTCATTTCAACATATTTTCCACCCAAGAAAGAATCCTTATTCCCTCTGCATTTGGCCTTAGTGGTGTGTTGTGCTGATGAATTAAATATCGTGGCATCAAGATCTGTGGTTCAGGTTTCCTTTCTTCTGTAGCCTCTGCTCGCCTTGGTAACAGTGGTCATGACAACCAGCCGGGACACAGGAAATGCAGCGGAGACAGATGATACACAAAGGGGGGCAGAGGAAGGTGGCACATATCGCTAATGGCGCGTCACAGTGAACAGATAAACAGACAGATGTGTGTGTTTGAGTTTTCCTTTAAGGGAGCAGGCGGCAGTGAAATTACTCTAAACTTAATCTTAAATACACATAGGAAAGACAAATACTTTAGAGCTTAAATTTTTAAAATATGGTTTAATGGTGGAATGCTTCAAGTCCTAGCTTGGGACTTTATAAGCAACCAATTCACTATCCCAGGTTGATTGCTTGCGTTACAGGTTGCATTTGCTGACTGCTGACCTCTTTACCTGAGGTGCACAAATATAACAGGCAGCCACCTGGTTATTTGACCAGTTCCTTCTTAGTAAATGTTGTGTTGTTGTTTTTTCAGTATATAGTAATGCATCTTTAAAAAAAAATCTGAATAGCATGAAAAAGTTTAATTCTTTCAACAATTGTCTTCAAAAAGGGAAACACTGATATAGTCTTTATTCATTGCATGCCTTTTAAGCCTGCTAAGGAGTTGTTGAAGGTTGATTTGATAGCTGCCATAACTTGAGATTTATAATAGTTGTCACTGTGGGCAGTGCTAGGTCCTGCTGGAAAAGGAAATGAGCATTCCCATAAAGCTTGACAGCAGGTGGAAGCATAAAGTGCTATAAAATCTCCTGGTAGACAACTGCATTGACTTTTTGATAAAACAGTGGACCAATCAACCATCAAAACCCACCAGCACTTGATACACAGACCACACTCTCCACTTTTCCACCAGAAAAGTGTGGGCGATCGTGGCTCAAGAGTTGGCAGTTTGTCTTGTAATCGGAAGGTTGCCGGTTTGAGCCCCGGCTCGGACAGTCTTGGTTGTTGTGTCCTTGGGCAAGACACTTCACCTACTGCCTTCTGGTGTTGGCCAGAGAAGCCCATGGTGCGATATGGCAGCCTCGCTTCTGTCAGTCTGTCCCAGGGCAGCTGTGGCTACAACTGTAGCTGCCTCCACCAGTGTGTGAATGTGTGAGTGAATGAATAGTGGAACTATAAAGCACTTTGAGGGTCTCGAAAAGCGCCATATAAATGCAATCCATTATTATTTGAAAAGGACTTGATTTCCAAATGTAGTTCAAAACGTACTTTTATCTGAAAAGAGGACCACAGAGCAGTAGTCCACTTCTTTTTCCACTTACCACAAGACACTTCTAAAGTGTCTGGTTCAGGGTGGTTTGACAGCAGTAGTAAAGCAACAGTTATACTGCCTGTTATGAAGACGTCTATATACACTTGACACCAGCCTCCGTTCACTCCTTGTGAAGTTCTTGAGTCAACTTTTCCTGACAGTCCTCTCAAGTCTGTGGCCCTGCTCTGTCTCCCTCATACTTTTCCCTTCAGCCAACTTTATTATTTACACACCTCCATACAGCCAGCCTTTTCAGCAAGACCTGTGCCTTATCCTCCTATTAGAGAACAATGATAGACAACTAAACAACCATCAAATAAGCAGTCTTCCCTCTGATTGTGTTTGCAGGTATTGACCAAGGTCTGCATACCAAGACAAACATTTATGTGAATAGTTTGTTCTTTAAATTTAAACTGGCTTTCTGATTTTCATGAGCTATAGGCATGGTCATCACAACAACAAAAAAAGTCATGATAATGCTTGCATCATGTATAATGAATATAAAATATAGTTAAGTTTGTAGTTAAAGGTTTTATAGTTAAAAAAAAAACAACTGTATTTACAATAAAGGACAAAGCGTCACATTTTTTGACAATGAAATCATTAAGAGAAAATATCCTACTTATACTGTTAAATATGCCCCCACAACAATTTCCATTAATTTTTGGATCCTTTTCTGTATTGTACAGCATGTATTTTGTTTGGGTTTTTTGTTGAGGAAAAATAAAAATTTATCCCATTACTTGCACTACATGCTTAAACTTTCAATTTCCAAAACTGCATTCTATTTAAAAAAATAAAAATAAAAAAATAAAACCACATATCCAATTTTTTTTTTTTTTTTTTATAAAAGTACTCAACTAACATTTCAAGTCACTGTTCACATACAGGACCCCATCCCTACACTCTTGCCAGGACTAACTTAACACCTGTTTTACTAAAGCAAAAAAAAAAAAAAAAAAAAAAAAAAAAAAAAAAAAAAAAAAATTAAATGTGTTCAGATTTCTTCAGGCTACTTCAGACAGAATATATCTGATATTGTTACACCATTCAGCTGCATCCAAGGACAGGAACAGCTTACATCATTAATATTTTACCAAGTGCCATCATCCTGTAATCTGATTTACTTTGGTAAAGAATGCCATCTAGTGACAATAAATGCATATGTAGGCTTTGGTGTCAAGTGCAGATCTAGCTCTGTGTGGGCATAAATCCACCTTTTAATCAATATCCATCCATCCATCCATCCATTCGCTTCCGCTTATCCTTTTCAGGGTCGCGGGGGGCGCTGGAGCCTATCCCAGCTGTCATAGGGCGAAAGGCGGGGTACACCCTGGACAGGTCGCCAGTCTGTCGCAGGGCTAACACATAGGGACAGACAACCATTCACACTCACTCGCACATTCACACCTAGTGACAATTTGGATTATCCAATTAACCTATCCCCACAAGCTGCATGTCTTTGGACGGTGGGAGGAAGCCGGAGTACCCGGAGAGAACCCACGCAAACACGGGGAGAACATGCAAACTCCACACAGAAAGACCCCGGCCTGATGGTGGAATTGAACTCAGGACCTTCTTGCTGTGAGGCAACAGTGCTAACCACCGTGCCGCCCTTTTAATCAATATTACAGGCTAAATGTCAATGATGAGTGCACACAGTTATGTTATAGGCATGAAATACCCATTTATTACTTTGCACATTAACACAAGAATTCCCTGCAGGCGAACAAAAACAACAAAAACCAATTCAACATGTCACATAATAGCAATAACAGCAAGTGAATGGCCTTCTGAGGGCAGGGACAGAACGAACCCTGCCGCTTGACAACTTAAAGGATTCCGTTCATTCACAGAATCTGAACCACCAGATTCCCAGAATCAGATCGCTCAGATTCTGTGATTCTATTGCTATTAGACACAGTTTCAGAGACCACTAGCAGGAAAAAATAAAAATAAAAAAATAAAGCAGAGCTATAACAAACCTAAAAAAGAAAAAAAAAGTGGGAAAAAGGGTAACAAAAAAAGGGGGAAAAAGACATAATACACAATGTCAAATTACAAATCTGTCAAGATATAATATATCAAAGTGAGAGGAATTTAAAAATAATTCATGCTCTTTCCATTGGGGCACAGAAAGAATTATGGATCTTGTTTTAAAAAGGTTAAAAAGAGGTAATCCTGCTCCGTCAATGCCTTGGGGACCTCTACACAAAAGAGGAAGTATATCTGTGAAGGGTCAGCGGAGTTGCCATGGAAACAGGAGAGCGCCCACCAATAGGCGTGGCAATAGGTACAAACCAGGAGCGAGAAGACGAAATGGATGCTCTCTACAGTAACCTGGCTCAGAGGAAAGGAGTTCGGTCTTTAACGGGTCCACGTTTGAAGAAAGTACCTCGTTTGATTTGGAACACGACGCAAAGCGCAGAAGCCCTCACCTCAAAAAACAGCTTGTACCTCCCAAATTACTGACATTTGTGTAGGAATCTTTAAAATACATCTTAAAGAGAGACAGACAAATATTGCTAGCCTAAAACAGTCCCACTAAATTGATAAACATTTACCCCGCCCCAAAAAAAAGGAAGTTTATATTTTTTTCTCTCATAATAAATATGACTCCAAAAAGGTTTTCAGTTTTTTTGTTTTTTGTCGTTTTGTTTTTTTTAAAGGACAATACTCTGGCATGCAGGCGAGCAAAGTCTACATTTTGTTACTTGAAAGAAAGTCTAAAGCCTACACAACTACTCCACCGAATGCACATTCCCACTGATTGATACAAGCAAATCATGTTTACAAAAAAATAAAAAATAAAAGTAAAATTAAAAAAAATAAAATACAGAGATTTTATAGCGAGTGACCAACAATCACAATGAGTAGAATTATATCTTTGTTTTTAACCATATTTGAAAACTTGGGTTAATATTGCTTTGTAATATTTATAAACAGGGAGTGAGCCTTTATCTGACTGGATTTTAATGACCAAATATTGTGATTTAAACATTCCCCCTTGGAGATCCCAGATGAATATTTAATCAAATCTGCTAACAGAACTGCACACTGTAAAAACTAATCTGCATCATTTAAAACTTATTGCAAGCAACGCCTGGAAAACATCCTCCCCAGTCCCCCTTCTGCTACTCATTTCCTGCTTCTCCACTTGATGCCCACGCCCACATCAAGACGGAGCCCAAACTCATTCATAGTAAACCTGCTGCTTTACGGGTGGTTTATTACAAAAGGGTTTTCACTGAGCTGTCCCTCTCGATGAGGCGTGCACATTTCTCCCAAAGCCTGCTGTCCTGCATTATTATCCAAAAGCAACATTAGGGGGAGCCAATTGTACGTCTGTCACCATTAGTTTCCATGTTAAAAAAGGGAGGGCAGGGGGGGAGGGGGTTCCCAAGGGCAGCGCTTCTATTTACCGTCAATTTAATCCAGTGTTGAAATGCATAAAAAGCACAAAAAATACTGTTAAATAGAGAATTGTAAGATGGATATAACTGACATACACGCCGAGTAAAATTGTTTTAAAAAAACAAACAAACAAACAAACAAACAATTCAATTCATTGCCTACCATAACAACATTTCCCGATTGTCTCCATCTATCGGATCAAAACCAGCCAACACCCAGTGCGGGACGTACACCACCATGGCAGACCTGTTACACCAGTCTGACTGCTACAAGACAACTAGTCGGCCACCGTTACATCAGAACCTGCAGAAGAGGCGCGAATTCATCCATCCTGAGAACTACCTCTCACCAGAATGCTACAAAAAAAGAAAAAAAAAAGAAAAAAAAAGAAAGAAATTCCAATCTGAAAACTCAACCCCTCAACCTGCAGCTCAACAACTGAAGTCTATTCCTGAAATCACACTAGTAGCTATATAACTGGCTTCGCTGCCGACCTTAAAAATTTGATCACAATAGTAACAACAGTGACAACAACGAGAACAACAACAGTAAACTACTAGGTCTAAAACAGTTTAAGATAACCACAAAACATCTTATATTAAACTTTTACAAATCTGCTTTGTTGATTCGTATGTATAAATGCATAAAGGTAAGAGATTGACAGTGCCCTCTGGTTCCTGCTTAGCATCCCTGGTCAGTGCAATGAATTGGCCAACATTAGCAAAGGAGACCTTAAAAATCAAAATTAAGTTGGTTCCAGGTTCCTTGAAAACAAATTTAAAAATGTCCAGCAGTGTCATAACCCTTCTTAAAAACCAGGCCCAAAAGTTTTAAAAATTGGATACCACTTTTCACACAGAAAGCAAGACTGATAAAAACATACTGTGTTTAATGCCTTCAGCTTTTTAAACAGGTCCCAATGCTGAACCAGTCACAGGCCAGACCATGGTTGCTACTGCTACACATCAGTCCTGGCTTCAGTTACTACTTGAAATGGACTCTGGGATTCAAGGATGTTTAGAGGCACAAGAAAGCAGCCGTCTCCCAAAGGTGCAAATCCCTATCCAGCCTGTGCTAGCAGCAGGCTAACACAACCACTCTAAATGTAATAAAGCATTTCATTTAATAAGTGACCCAGGACTGCTATAAATACCCACACGTGCCTCTATGAGGCCTGTTTAAGTCATATGTCTCAAAGTTGCTCTATAGATGTAAATATATGCTTATATGTACTGTATGTGTGAATATAAAAAACAACAAATCTGAGGCATTTACAGCAGTTATCTCCTTGATTTCCCTTTACAATTCAGTGGCCTGCCATGAAACACACACACACACACACAAACACTCTCATACAGCAGTAAATGTATATACAGAGATGCACGCACACACACACAGACTTGCGTATTCTTCGCTAAGATGGGAGGAAAGTCGCAATGGGTATGGACACCCAGGTCACCTCGCTTGTAAAAGACCGAAAAAGGAGAAAAAGTTAAAACACACGCTCATAAAAAGGAAAATATATATAGATATCATTCTCAAAAGGTCAACCCCCCTCCATCTCTGTTCATGTAGAGCTCCCTCCCCACCACCCGATAAACCCAAGACCTTGTGACAGATTTTGCCCAAAAGGGCTTTGAGGTAAAAGTAGATAAGAGTCCTGCTTAGCTGGGAGAGCTAAAGAGCTGTGCAGACAGTTTGCGCCTGCCCACTCTCTCGCTCAGTGTATCTTACAAACACATGAGTACAGACATTCAAATAGAAAAAACAAAAACAAACGCAAAATAATGGCTCAACTCGTAGATGTGTGTATGGTTTGTTTTTGTTTTTTCGCGTTTTTCTCTTTTGTGCATTGTAAACCCCTGTGGGTTCGCAGTGCTGGATTGCTGGTTAAAAGGGCGGCTCGATTGGGAACGCTGGTTGGAAATTGTTCCATGAAACAGAGCCTGCTGGACGTTGGGATGTAGATGAATCCCCCTCCACGAGCCGCTTTGGTGCAGATTCAGAAAATGTAGAGTGAGTATGAAGAAAAGACTACAAGGAGAGAGGGAAGAAGGAAAACGGGGAATGGGGCAGATGGATTTAAAAAGAAAAAAATATATATATATATATATGGGGTAGATCCACAAGTGGACTGGCTGACAGGCTAGTTCAGGCAAAGTACATGGTGTGCTGGGTATCATAGTGGATTTGAACTGCCTTTGCCAATGCCTGGGGGTCTCGGCCATTACTCTGGCCTGAGACGTGGCTGCCTTCGGCGCTGCAAGACAAAAAAGTAGTGTCAGTACGGTTTTCCTTTCTGTACCATCAATACCGATTAGAAAGCCATTTAATAATTTAGCTTTTAGGTGCTTTAGAGTTTTAAACTAATAGGTTAAAGTGAGTTGATGCACAGACTTCTATATTAAAAACCAATAAAAAATAAATAAAAAAAAGTTTTACATTAGAACTTAAACAATGTGGTTAATTTGAATGGTTTTAGAAACATCTTAAACACTCATTTATGTTTTATCTGATAATGACATTGTTGTAGTTACATACGAGGCTCCCTTACCTGTCATGGTCTTTGTCCACCAGGTGGTAGCGGGCTCGGAAAGCCACCAACCTGGCATAGTAGGCTGGGGCCGGGATGGAAACTGAGCGTGTGCAGCGAACATAGGTGTGGCACAGCTGGTAGGTAAGGAGCTGCAGTTCATCGGCCGTGAAACAGTTGTCATCCCACAAGACGTGGTAGTGGGAGGGGCGACTGGTTCCCTGAAAGAGAAAGCAATGCAACAATGTCAATACTGCATTACAACTTCATGAAATGACTTCCTGCTCTATTCCAGCTCACTCACGACCGCCGATTTGCCTGGAATCTGTTTGTTGCTCTAATCTTTGTCCACCCTCCCAATGCTCTGGAAGCTATTCCACTGCAAAAAGTTAATAACCTGGACTCAATTTCCTTTATCATCATGTAAGCTCACCTGGATCCCAGCATGGCTGCACAGGTAGAAATCAAATTCGGACGGGTGTGTGATGGTGCTGTCCACTGTGGTGCCAGCTGGAACGTTACCACTCTTCCCAACCTGCAAGGGGTAAGAAAGTCAGACTTCGGGAACAGATTGATCAATAGATATCCCTTAAATGCACACATCTGGGTAAACTGCTAACCCTCTCAGCTTTGTCAGAGCAGAAGAGACGAGTATGGTGACGTTTCTGGACCACAATGTAGGTAATGCCAGGCCTGTAATCCTCCTCCAGACTGATGCAGGCCTTCCTGATGGCTATCAGCTCGGGCCATGCTACCTGAAATACCAAAAATAATTTAATGAATTTACACAAAACTCAAAGGTGTTTGATTTTACATATCATTCTGTTAGCTTTATGGTTTGTAATTTCTACATGCTGCCAGTATTACCTGTTTCATTTGTCCCTCTGATACACCACCACGATAATAGATGATGCGTGTGGGCTTGAAGCGTGTTGACTTGTAAAACTGGATTAGCAGTTCTCTGACCATGTTGGTAAGGTCTTGGATAACTTCCTGGCTGAAGAGCTGCTCCTGAAGATGCAAAACAAATCTGGAGTTAGTACAGGAAAGTATTAAAAAGTGAGCAAACTTTGGTTTAATGGACGTGAGCTGGGTCATACTGAGGTAAAACATTAGATCTGTTTTATAAAGACCATCTGTGTCAGCTTCAAGCACATCTGTAGTTACCTGGGACATGTCTTGTCGAGACGTCTGGACTCGCACCGTGGCGCAGTACCGGCTTGGGTGGCCATCCATGCTTCCCACCACAGCTGCGATGGATGGTTTTTTCCCGTCACCCGCTGGAGGATGTGTGACATCAGCACCCAGGAAGATGACAGGCTGCTGGAACACGGAGGGCCTGAAAAAAACAAAAAACAAAAAACAAAAAACAAATAGGAGTATGCTTCATTTTTAATTTCATACTGCATAAACAGCACTAATACTGTAACAGTATAATTAATAATCCTCACATGTTTGCAAAAAAAAAAAAAAAAAAAGTCTGTCCCACATGATTACCAAGGAAGATTTCATTTTCCAGAGAACATTTAAACAATCTTCACCATTCAAGAGAAGAAATTGCATCTGTGACCAAATTAGAATTCTTTCTGACCTCTGATGAGGCACCAAGACATTGTTGATGCCTCCTAGCTTGGCGTTAATCTTGAGGCAGAGGTTGGAGAGGGTCTGAGGGGAAGTCTTCACCACGTTCTTCACTTGCACGCACTGAGTGGCCATACCGAGGAGGGTGTCTCCCACCCGCTTTACCTCAGCTGCACAAGACAACCAACATGACCAAGATTACAGTCACAATATTGTTTAATCCATATAAGAAAGAAGAAAATTAAAATGAAGAAAAGTTTCTTACCGTAGACCGGTGTTTTGCCAGGAAGGATTACCACAATCAGCTGCAGACCAACGTAAGACATCTTAAGGTGTTTAAACATGGGCTCCACGCTATCAGCTCCTTGGGCATATTTACAGAAACAAGGCTGGCCTTGAATGGGCATCCCAGCATCCTTTGAAATTTTTCGCAGCTGGTCAGTGAAGCTCCTGTTAAAACCCAAGAGTTTATTATATATCAGTTAGGATGTATGATCAAACAAATCATTAGCAGGAGAGAGCTTTAACCTGATCTCACACACTCAGGTGTTAAAACTGTGGCATACAGCAGTAAAAATCCAACTAATTGTGCACTGGGAGTTTTCTTTTTACACTTGTGTAAAGCACAAACACAGGAGAAGCACTGGCAGCTGCAGCAGTCTGCAATGTATTACATTTAAAGTGACTGGCTAGAAAATGGAAATTCCCATCTATCCCTTCACTGTCCCTTATCCAATTCAGGGTCGTGGGCAATTCCCATCCACTGCTGCGAAAAACCGCTTGCATATAAATATTCTCGATTTGTAGTTTAGAGTTAGTAGTAATGCCAACATGTTATATCAATGATTGTATGTCTATATGATGTTAACTAAGCTTTAAAATCGTTGCACTCTTCAGAATCTGGGTTTTCTCATGCTGCACCCAAACAGTGATGATGCCGTTGGGGGGGGGATTTGAGCAGCTTAGTCTAAAGAGTTGGAGTATTAAAAGTGAGTTCTCATTTACAGAACTTAGTTTCATATTTTTGTGCACAGAATTAAATCCAGACATTTCACTGTAACACTGAGTGTTTAATATAAGCGTAAATGTTAGTGCAACATTTTAAAGAAATATCTAACAGCTGTTAAAAGCTTACTTGAGCAGGTCCTCACGACATTGTTTTTGTGGAGCGAAGCAGGCCACAGCCCAGACCTTGATCTCTATGCCAGCGTAGAACTGCTTGCCCCTCATGTCCCACACGCCCTGATTGGGCGTCGCCACTGTTTTATTCTGCGGAGAGAGCCCCTACACTCTTAGTCAACCCTGCAGTTGGATGAGCCAATACAAAAGCTGCAACAATTACAAGCAAACAAAGCATTAACCCTCTGAAGTCCAATCATCCTTAAGGTTAACACTAACCCTATGTTGAAGAGGGGAAAAAAAAAAAAAAAAAAAAAAAAAAAATAATAGGACTTTGTTTTGTAAAAATGTGTAAAAAAAAAAGTTTGTGTGTGAGAATTTTGTCCACTGGTTGCCAAAACATGTGAAAACATTTTTTTTAATCCAAAAATGTAAAAATGAGATAGGGTTAGAGTTATATGCACACTGACCACTCAAAAAATAAGGGAACACTTCAAAATTACACATTGGCACTCAAATGACATTTCGGAGCCAAAATCTTTCAGTTGTTGTTAAGTTGTTGAGAACATGAGGATGTAACAGTCAGTGAAAAATATAATTTATTCCCTTTAAGGGCTTAGATAGATCAAATATAATATTTTCAAAGTGTTCCCTTAATTTTCTTTATCCACATCCTTTGACCTCAGAGGGTTAACACACAGCTGAACATGCCTGTAAACACTGTACATTGGCTAGGAACACTGTACAAGTGTTAAAAGGCTTAAATGTTTGATACCTCAATACCAGTTTTACCATTGCTGATAGGGGGGGGGTGTTAACACATGACATTTATTTTGGCATCACCAGACTTGTGTTAAAAAAAAAAAAAAAAAGTCTCAGTTTTGAAGGCTGCAGTCAACCGAACAAAGTCCTGGCCAACTGAAGTATACCTACTCTTCAACCAAGTGTTTGGGGCAGTGGGTGTGGTGGGATACGCTTTACCTCTACATTTAGTAAGTCTGCCACAGCTGCTTGCATTTTATCCTAAATGAATTTGAAACAGACATAGAAAGGCATTATTTGCAACATATTCACTCTGTAATGGTTCACTTTTAGCTAAAATCTGGGAAACTGTCAGTTTAGATGGGAGCAGGAAGCCCATCCAAATTGGTCTGGGTCCATCCTTGCCACCTCTGACAGATGATGGGGCTGTTGAAACAGTGGTCAAGTACAGATACATAGTTAAATATCTTCCTTCTTTTATGCTAAAGCTCAATGTGTTAAAGGCAAATGTTGAGACACTGTAGTAGACTAGTTAACCATTTCTAAAGATATCATGCTGTTGAGCTGTGACATGCAAATTACTGACAAATTTAATAAGTTTAATTTAATGTGGCTACAACTGTAAGTTGGTTTGCTGCCAATTCTGAGTACAAGTTCAACAAGTTGATTCACCAATTAAAGCTAGCAGTATCTAGGTTTGCCTTGAAGTCACCAGGGCTGGGTGAGTCCATAGTTGTGGTGTGGGGGGTGTTTCCGAGGTAGATTGTTACCCTGCTGCCAAAAATAATGACTTTGTCCCTCAAAGGCTAGTGCCAATTTGGTCAGTCATGTAAACATATTGCGCGCAAAAAAAATATAAATAGATTAAAAAAAAAACAAAACTGAACTTTAGATTCTTTTTAAATTGCCAAGAAATAACCGGTTTTCTTATATTGTTTCATGTCAGGGGTCCTAATGAGTAATATGAGTATAATGAGTATTGCATCCACTTAAAGAGACACCGAGCACTTCCAGTTTCAGTTGGGTTGCGACTGGAAATTCAAAGGGAAGCTTTCAATTAAGTTAATAAGATTTGCCAAAGGCCATTAGGAGCTTTGTTCTTCAAACTGAGTGGCCACATGGAACTTCAGTCGAATGCCAAAAGTTTAGTGGTTCTCCATCTCTTTTCAACACAACCTGAAAAATGTATTTTAAAAAAAAAAAAAAAGAAAAAAGAAGATAAAAATACATATTTACAGGTTGTTCAGACTAATAAAAACTTCAGCGCATATTACACAGAAAAAAGGCGGCACGATTATATCACATTGAATAGAATGAAATGTGCGCATTTCATTCATACAAAGTGATCACAGAAATTGGAAAAAAGCTTTCTGTATGCATTAAGGGCACTTATGCTAGAAGCTGATTAGACTCAATATCCCAGCAGGCAAATGGCCAAATCATTCAGTGTTCTTTCAGGATCTTGGGTTTATGACGCAATGTATAGTTGAGGCAGTCAGAAGTGGATTTAAGCTTGGCACAGGTACCCCCCCCCCCAAATGAGAATATGCCTCTTTTTTTTTTAATAAAAAGTAAAAAAAAAGGCGCCACAGAACTCTACGAGAAAGCTGGCCAAAGACTGAGCCAATATTTCCCCACAGGGATGATTAAAATTTAATCTTATCTTAGCAGAATCATTGCACACTGCCAGTGAGTGGCGAGTTTTAATCCAGCCCCTGTAGTATTTATATTAACCTTCTAATTTTCATATGAAAAATAGATTCACATTCACTCCACAGGCACAAACAGTGGAAGTGAAGACTAATTTTACTTTATTCCTGCATGGATAAGAGTCTTATCGTCTTCCGGTTGGCAGCATTTCCATTACCCCCCACCTTTACACACAATCCTTGAATCCCAATTCAGCCTCACATGCCTTCCCAGGCAATAGTCAAGATATCGAAGGCGAATAACTTATTGCTAAATGGCTATTTATTAAATTCCTTATTTTAGCTAGATAGATGCAAATGATGCAATCTAGCATCACAGATCCTAACAGAGCGGTAAACAAATTGAACATATCCAGGCTTTCATTGCATTAGCTGACTTGACACAACCTAAAACACCAGTCAGAGATAACAAATATCCCGACGGTGGGTATCAACTTTGTTAACTCAGGGTTTTTGCGCCTCACATAAAAGGGGTCGTTTGATGGGTCATTTGACTCTTCCTCTGCACAAAGTGGATCAGCTGAAGCACTGTCTGAAATCTATAAAGAACAAAAGAAATAAGTGAAATGACACACTTGCTACACATGACAGTAATGTGGGAGAAAACTGCTAACCTTGTGATGTGATCACCACAAGCGCACAGAGTGCTAAAATGTATAACCTCAAGTTGATTATTTTAACCACTCAGTGCATTGTTACTGCAGCCATTTACTTCTAAAAAGGCAGCTGCACATTAGAGTTCAGAAACTTTAACATGCATACATCTAAACAGCCACATTTGACTGTCTTAACCTTAAAAAAAAAAAAAAAGAAGAACAAAAAAAGATGTGGAAAAATCACTTTGATTTGTGAAATCAAAGTGAAATTGAAACAGCTGAATGTTCTGTGATTAACAGCCTATAAATGTGGCTGATTATTTTAACTACTCCAATAGCAGCTAATGGAACAGATTCATTCAGTGGTGTTGGTTAAGGCACAACTTAAAGCATAATTTATGGTCGAGCAAATATGTCCGTCTGTGTAGACGTTACCACTCGTACAGCGGGGGAGAGGGGCTTTCACTCACTGCAGATGGGCTCCCATGCAGTTCTCCAAAATTCAACTGCACGTCGCTGGAAGCAGATGCTGTATGCCACTGCCAATGCCGACTGCTTGACAAGTGAGCCGGAATAGAGAAGTGAGCGACAGCGGAGTTCACTGGGAAAAACCGCAAAACAACAACATTTTGCTCTATATTCATGCTGTACTTTTTTTAAAGACAAAGCATGAAGAGTACCGACAGTGGCTGCAGTGGAAACTTCATGTTTAACACTCCGTTTCACTTTAGCAGTTTGTATGTTGTAACTTCGCTCTTCTCCACTACTGGCTGACGGACCAACAACAGCACAAGCAAGAGTGGCCCGCAGACCGGCTGTACCACATACTTTGTACACTGCTTCCATACACAGAGCCCTCTGCAGGCAGATGGGCCATCCCCAGACCGCCCGCTGTCTGTGAACACACTCTCCCTGCTGAACCATAAATTCTGCTTCAGTTGCTTATATACACGGTGTTCCTCCAGGAAACAATCAGTTACAGGATACAGCAAAAAGATGACAAAATGAAGATTTAAAACCAAAACTAAATGCTTCTAGCCAGGTCAAAAGAGCCACCTTCGTGACACTAAAAACTGACTTTAGGCTTCTCAACTTTAGATCCTCAAATGGGCTGATTTGAAATTCAGTGGGCATATCTCAGTGGTCCACAGGCTCCTCATCTCATTTCTTCCACTTACAGAAAGCAGTCAATGCAATATCATTTAGATCTTTACATCCTGAAGCTGTCTTAATGAGGGGAAGAATATGCAAAAGGAGACACTTAATAGACATCTGAGATGCACCACAGGATTATAACATGGGAAAGGTCCAGGTCTTACAAGTGTGCATATGTTAAAGCCGACTGCTGTATCACCTATACTTCCAGTTTAATGTATATGTAATGGGTATACTATTCAGCATGTACTCAAGTCATTAATCACTTTGGATATTTTAATTTAACTGCATTTACAAGATTATAAGCATCTCAATCATTAGCTGTAAAACCTCTGCAAACCTGGAACATCCCCATGTCACAGCATTCACTCTGAAGCCCCGTCCCACGCCCACCCTGTGCATTCCCAACGGGCTTGCGCCCTGAGAATGCAGTCCCCTGCCCAGTACTCACCCTGCCACAGTCCCTCCCTGTGTCTGTACTCACCCGGCCCCCATACTGTAGCATGGGCGCTGGGAGGACACGCCCTGTCACCTCTGTCATGTCATTATGCACAACAATGCCAAATTCCTTCAGGTAAGGGTCGGGGCCCCCGACCATGCTGTTACTTTTGACCTGAGAAAGAGAAAGGAAGACAAGTTCACAGGAATCACAATACAATCAACCTGCCAGGGACTGGCATTTGAAAATGTACAGATAAATCTAGCATACTGACAATGACAACTGTGTTCATTGTCCCTTTTAAATAAATACACTCAAGTCAGACACTCAAATTTCTAATTTTCCTTTAGACATGGTTGGGTTTGAAGCAGTTGCTATAACTAAGCAAACAATTAAAAATACAGCATGATGATCCAGCCCCCAATGCCTCCTCAAACAGGGAACCAACTCTCACCAATCTGCTGATCTCTTCCTGTCTGTCGGGGGCTGAACGAGCTGTAGCTTTAATCATGGTTGATGTCTGGTTGTCGGTCAGTTTCTTGATACAGCGCTGGCCTGCTACTATGTTACAGACCTGCAGGAGGAGGAATGGGCATTTCATTAATTAAACAAAAATCAGATAAGAGGAGCAGCAGTGGGCAATCTGAAAAGGAAAAATGTCACAACTTTTTATTAAAGGTATACTGCGTGAGAACATTTTCCATCTCCCCCCCCCCCCTTCCAAAAAAAAGGGGGTTTTCTCACCTCTAGGGGAAGGTAGGTGTGCTTCTGTTCCTGTCCTACTTGCAAACAGGGTAAGTGTGGATACTTGAGCTGTAGATTGTACTTCTGCTTGAAATACTGAGCTACTGTGCACTCCATGGCTTGGCCGTTCTCAAGCTGTAAGGGGAACCTGTGCATAAATGGAAAATGTGTGCAAGCCACATTGAAGTCTCCGTGAGTATGAATAAATAAGAAAATGTTTGCCTAGTTTAATTCTACATTTACAACACTTATAAGGGTATGACTTTGGTACACTTTACTACAGTGCCTTTGCTGATGAGTGCAGGATTGCTACTTACGTCTGATGGCTGGCAGGTCGGCGCGTGACATTGCAAACTCGATACTTCCTCTTCATTTGACCACAGTGTGTGACTTCAACTTTCAAACCTGTTTAAAAACACACCAAGAATAATTGCAATGTCTGGATAGATTTAAAAAAAAAAAAAAAAAAAAAAAAAAAAAAAAAATTAAAACATTACTGTGTTTGCCTTTAGCAGGTTTAGCAGTCTGGTTTTTTTGAGGCCATAAGAAATATCAATGCTGACAATCCAGCTAGATATGCCTTTTCTTTAGACAGAAAAGTGTGCTTATACAAGCCCCACAGAGGCTAGAGAAGTGAAGAACGAAAAGAAAAAAAAAAAGAAGTTTGATTTCAAGTTTAACTATCTGGTTCTGAATTTCAACAAAAACATGTCAGCAGCTTCTGCTCTTTGTTGTGCAACTACCAGTTACAACATGTGAGGCTAAAGAAAGATCAAAACTGGTCAAAGAAATGTTTCTGTATTTTTGCTTAAAGAGAAAGTACTTTGATTTCCGCCAGTTGATTTAGATATAGCAGGACTGCATGACCCAGTTACCAGAGTGGATTTCTTTGTAACTTTTTATGGAGTGCGGAAGAGTTAAAGAGTCTAAAGTCATTCATAACGTGATAATGTGTGTCACTGACCTCCCCGGTCTGGCAGATTCTAAGCTCTTAATTCAGTTGGTGGTTGTGAGTGCTCACCTCTTATTTCCTTGGTGAACTTGACACGTTGTGAGTCAGTCAGTGGTTTGGTCTGTTCATTGATGTTTTGTATATCAAGCACCTCGCACATGAACTCGATCACAGGCTGAGCACGGTAGAAAGCAGTAGCTGATACTGTTAAGGAAAAAAGAAAGTTATTCAACTGGTTTTATAAATCAGTAACTGAGGAAAAATGAATAGCAGTCAATACAGAAAAGCAAAGATGAACGAACCAATTAAAAATCCGGACCCGACAGAAATTTCTTTGTCAACTTCGCTATTTAAAGACCAAACACATAACAGCCTTGTGTGCTTCTGTGAACCAATACCTTGAGCTGTACTTTACAGGTGCAAAAGTCCAATGGAGATACTTGTGTTTAGGGCACCTTTCACTTTTACCCTTAATTATCTACCTTTATTTACCTTTTCAGATTCATATTATAAACCCAACATGATTTGTAATGCATCTCATAAAGCAATATATTATGATGCTTTGCTAACATACTGAAACTTCATATGAATTGCATTGTAATACTTACGACTGTTTCCGCCCAATCATTTCTTTACAAGTTTTTACTAAAGAAAGTCAGTGTTTCTAGTCTAATGGGAGTCATGACACTGTACGAAATATTAAAGAAAGTATTCTAGTTGTAAGCACTTTCTTATTTCATTAGGCACATCTTGCTAGTACTGTGGTGGACCCCGTTTTTAATTCAGAACTGTTAATTCTTGGTGGTAAAGACTCAACAAGGTGCTGGAAATATTCCTGCAGCATTTTCATCCATAGTGACATGATAGCATTGCACAGTTGCAATTTGTCACTGCATCACATCTTTCTATTGGGGATTGGACTGAGACCCACTAACTGAGGCCATTTGAGTACAGTCAACTCATTGTCATGTTCAAGAAATCAGTTTAATGCAAGATTCGAACTCTCATTCAACTGTCACGGCAGAAATTAAGAATGATTGATCAAAGCAACATTTTTCCAATCTTTTGTACAGCTTCAGCAAACCTGTGTGAACTGCAACCTCAGTTTCCTGCTCTCAGCTGACAAGAGTGGCACGGTGTGGTTTTTTTTGGCTGCTCTAGCCCATCAGCTTCAAACTTTGAAGTGCACTTCCTGCTCTTGTTTGATAACAAGTGGTTATTTGAGTTACTGTTGCCTTCCTCAGCTCAAAGTAGTCTGGCAATTTTCCTTTTACCTCTGGTATCAACAAGACATTTTCACCCAGAGAACTGCCATTCGCTGGATATTTTCTCTTTCAGACCATTTGCTGTAAAACTAGAAATAGTTGTGTGGGAACATCACAGTAGATGAGCAGTTTCAGAAATACTCAGATCAACCCGTCAGGCACCAATAACCATGCCATGTTCACTCATGCTTGTCACTTTTCTCCATTCAGACACTGAACTTCAAGAGGTACTCTTGACCATGTGTACATGCCTAACTGCAGTGATATGCTGTCAAGATTGGCCAGTTAGATATTTGCTTCAATTGGCAGTGAGCATCCTTACATCACATAAAAATCTCATTTTAGATGTTTTCAAATCAATAAAATTTCAAATCATAGCTGCAGAAAAATCTGTTTGTACCATCGATGTTGAGCATCATGTTCCACATGGCAGGACGGACAGACTGATGAAAACCAAACCACACCTCCCTGCCTCCACCAAGAGGATGGTAGTAACCCTCCGGAGGAGAGAAAAACGATCGCCCCACTGGAGTGTACCTGTGTAACCGAAAAACAAATTTTAGGTTTTATATTATCTAATTATTTTTGTATTTATTAACAAACCAGATGTTCACTTAACCATTAAGGTACATTTTTAAAACATGCAATTTTTAAAAAAAAATCCAGACGCATTAGTCTGAAAGACAAAAGTGGGCATATGAGCATGCTAATAACTGCTCTATTGATCTGGATATTCGTAGTACAATGAATTCTTGATATGTTTAAGTCCCTCTCTCCTAATTACATCTGTGTTTACATTACTAAGTTATAACAGCTTTTAGTGAAAATTTAAGCCATTATTCTGACATTAGATTACATCAACAACACTGCAGAAAAGACGTGAATAAGCTGGTGATGAGTTTGTAAGTCATGGGTGAAAAGCCGTACCTCATGGAAGGCAGATGCCTTGTGATGACATCCAGAGCCTGAACGGAGTCCTCTGGCACCTCGTTAAGGTGACCCGACAGGGCTTCCAGCAGCATCTGAAGACTCACCACAGAAACCCACTGCAAGGACACCTTGAACGTCTGATCTTTCCCCTCACCAGGTAGGGTGACCTCCAGATCCACCTGAGGGCAGAAGAGGGCCAAGAATGATGAAAACAAAAGCTCAGCGAAGGGACATTGGTTGTAGAATGTGTGACAAGGGGTGATCAAAAAACCCAGAAATGCAAAACAAAGAATGTAATCATTTTTCAGATTACAAATAGATGAACTAGAGTCACAATGAAGAATCAAGCGGTATAAACCAGACAAAAACTAAAGGAAAGGACTTAAAGTTACCAAAATAAAGCAAATGAAATGTCAGTAAGTCATAAAAATGGCACCAAAACACTTTTTTAACTGGTCATGCAGATATTAGTAACCCACTTTGTATTACTGAGATCTCATTTCCACATATACTGGCCAGATACAAACAGATTAAATTATTGGAGTGAAATTTATTGTTTCCTTTAAACATAAATTTTCATCATCAGGCTTTTTTGTCAGCTTAAATTACATAGTCGATGAAATATGAATGCCTGCATACTGCATTTTCTATTAGAGGTCCTATCTAAAAGACCCCTCAGACCAGCACAGATCGCATTCCTGTTCCAGACTTTCCTAGAAATCCAGTTGGAAACCTTTCACTCAATTATGTAGTCTGCCTCCTTAAGCTGAGCCAGTAACCCATTTAATACGCCTGCCATTTCCTTCTTAAAATATGATCTACAATCACTGAGGTATGCCATTAAATACAAAACTTATCCCTTTATGGTGCATTAGAGCTGACAGTTTATGTGCCTGAAATACCAACCCTGTCCCTCCCTATTGGCAGTGGATGTGCTGTGTACATGTTCCTCTTCCCATCATAGCCAGGCTGTCGGTCACCAAAAATCTGCATCTTGAAATGCCGGACCATGGTATCCACCACCTCCCTACAGAAGCGAGGTCCAACAGGATAGTCAGGGCACATAATCAACATTCAGAGACATTTAGGCAGTCTGGTTGCAAAAGCAACAGATCAAAACGATCAGTATCTTCATGAATCTTTACCTGTTAACCCTTCGTGGTCGTTTCTCAGGCTTGATCTCAATATCATAGTGATAGACATCAATCTTGGGAATCTGCACCTGGAAGTGGTTGGCAAGGAGCCGGATGGGTTTCCCCACCGTGCCAAGGCCGGGACGCCGTGGAGGCTGAAACAGAGAGGTAGGGGCGGGCGGGCCTGAAAGGAAAAGAGTAATAATTTGCAACACAATAACAATAAATTGATTCCCTAACGTCCACATTTGAGACAAGTCTCATTTTAAACTTCGCATAAAGCACATTTGGCATTTAACTGTTTATAAAGGTGGGGACAGCTTGTTTAGCTTGCCATTAAATGTCATGTCTGATGGATGAATGTGCACCGCGCAACGCCAAGCTCATTGGAAACTCTCATTAGTGACACCTGCTTGAATGCACTAAAATGGTCTCGAACCCTGAAGGGCACATGCATGCTTTGATTGATCCGTAACTCTGGCCCCTGACCTACATGGGTCAACAAGGGGCTGGCGAAACAATGACCTCCAATTATCCTTCAACCCGCCCACTGCTCCACCCAGACACACAGGGTGCCCACCCTTTACGCCGAGACAAAGACAGCGCTCTTCTCAGACAAACAGCAGTGGGACCATATGGAGGGGTGCCATGCGGACAGTCTGGGATTACCGTTACAGTCCGCATCCAACTCCCATACATACAGAAACGTACATATACACAATTTACGCTAGTACATGAGCCTCAATTTTAATCATAAAAGCCGCAAGTACAGAGGAACACAATATATGCACATATACGTGCACAAGACCTCAAGCTTCCTGTTACAGTGAACCCAATAATGATTCATCTCTCAAATATCAACACTACTGATTTGCATCAACACGGGAGGAAGGAGGGAATGTGGTGCTTATTCTGTCGAAATCATCAGCTGATATGGCTAGCCAAGCATTACTTGGCACAAGAGCGCCTAAAAGGCTTAAAAATCAAATATCCTAATACAACTCTCTACAGGAGGGGAAAAAAGCTTTTGAATGCTTTAGCCAAACTAAAGCATGCACAAAATTTAAGCACTTAAAAGGAAATATATATACTTATGTGTAAATATAATAATTGCTGGTAGCACCAAATGTTGCCTAATGCTTTTGTCAACTGCCAGCTAAGGGACTGCGGGGGTCCTCCTAAACTCCGTGCACCCACACGCTCCAGTTAACAACTGAAGCGTGAGAGCACAGACAACTGAGACCCTCCCCATCGCTTCCTAAAAACACGCTTCCCAACATGCCCTCATCTAGCCTGCGCACCCCAGATCACCCTCCTCCTCCCTCCTCTATTCTACCCACTCCTCCTCCATCACATGAACAAGCCATTAGTTCTTATGAAACATTATGTTTGACGATACGTGCTCAAGTAAGAAGCCATTTGTTGCACGTCTGCTTTTCTCTGCCACGATCTGGAAATACTCTGATGAGTCATTTAAATTTGTCCTACTGGCCTTGTTACAGATAGCAACAAAAGGCATACCAAATGTTCCACATTATGCTTGAAGCTACACGTCTCTGCATATGTTGTACTCATCATTTGTGTTGGTGTATGTCACAACTTACAGGCAGGATAATTTGCTTATGTAACATTTTGTCTCCAACGTGGGATTTTGTCACACTTGATCCTTCAGTTCTGCAAAACCAACACCTTTGATGCAGCTGTGTTTTACTAGGGAAGGAATAGTCCTCATTGAGGTACTTTTATTCATTGCTGCCTTATACTATCATTTGGCAGCTCCAGCTCCAACTTTTCAGATTTGTTGATGCATATATTCTAAAGTCAAACCAATGTAATAAAGTACAACTTTTGTCATTTAAAACAGAAAAATATGAATGACTTGGCGTAAGTAAAAATGGATTTGGTGAATCTTATATAGCACTTTTCTACTCTGACAAACCCAAAAACTCTATGCTCTATATAAATGCTATCTAACAATCACACACATTCACTGTCCGATGGACACATTGGAGAGCAACTTGGGTTAGCATTTTGCCCAAGGACATTTGGCATGCAGACTGGAGGGATCGAACCAACAACCTTCCAATTAGCAGATGACCTGCTCTAACACCTAAGCTACAGCCAACCCAAAGACATTTTAAGGCTTGTACAATAATTCCTATAATGCAACAAGTAATAATGACACATAACAAACATAGCAATAGAAAATGGGCCCATTTGCCAAATTATTTTAGTGCAGGCTTAGCATGGACTAAATTTCTGCATTCAGCCATCTGCATCAATAATACACTCTTATAACAATCCCACTTTGTGTCTATACAGCTAACAGACGACCTGCAATCAACTGCAAAAACAACTTCTATTTCGTCTACTTTTGTGCATATGCACAGATACCTTTGCACACAGATTTTTGTTTTCAGCCCACTGTGTGAAAGTAGCAGAAAGTGTTTTTAGTATAGACATGATGCACAGCAACTTTGAGGGCTTCCTCTTCCACCAAAAACAGAGCTGTGCCTATATTTAGCCTCCTCAGCTGCTACATTACTACACTTAGAAATGTGTCTCAATGTGAAATGCCTAAAGTCATCCTTCCTCCACAACCACTCTTCTCTCCACTCCACCCCCAACTTGACCCAACATGAACTTTAAAATTGTAAAATATGAAAAGCACCCAGCATGAGATAGAAACTGATAGTTTTGTCTGACCAACTGTCTAAAGCTCAGCTCTTTTCCAAGTACTTGTAATCCAATAACTAACAACTTATAGCAAATCTGAGTGTAACTGCTGGCTTTGCTGCCACAGGCAAGAAAAATATAGATCTACTTTTAAAGTTAAACATAAATAATTAAGTTAGTATTGGATGACAATCTTAAAGTAAATCCGTTGGGCATGTTTCTTTGCCTTTAGACAATAATTCTGATGGCAAAGGAACCAAACAGGACAGGCAAACAAAAAACAAAAAAAAACAAGTATTGGATGACAATCCAGGCGACTGAACATTATACAAAACTTAAGCCACACATGTGGATAACACATTTCACTTTAAAGACCTTCTGAGTAAACATGGTCTTGTATTTTGTGAATGTCACAAGCTCATTCTCAGTAACAGCACTTTCAACTGCACAAGGGGTCGCCACAGTGGGCAGCTCCAAATGTTTGATTTGGCAGTTTTTACACCAGACGCCCATCCTGACACAACCCCGACGGGATCCGTCTTTCCTCCTGGGATCACACTGGGGTATCTCTCTTGTCTGGCAAATATGTAAACCACTACACTATGGAGCTACGAGGCACAGTTTCAATTAAAAAAACCCAAAAAAACCCACCAATATTTAATACAGAGCCTACATATTTTAGCAAACCTGTCAGCTACACTAACACAAGACAGCAGTGACAATCTGCACAGGTCTTTTAATTCATTTTTTTAACCAGAACATTAATGAAGTACTTAAACAGTGCTGAATACCATATAAATAGCAGCTCTCACATTTACAGTGAGCTTCCTCCATAATTTGTGCTTCTGCTCCAAATGAGACAGAGTTGCATCTACTTTGAGTCACAGAGGAAGTGAAATTAACTTTCCCCCCTTACACACAAAATGACAGATGCACTAAAGGCAAACAAGCCTTCCTTTTCAAAGCTTAAATCCAAACTGACCATAAACATGGTACAAAGATTTCCGCCTGCCTATCTTACTGTAACACCCCACCCCCAACTCTTCACTGATCTAATTTAGACAAACCATTAGATCGTGTGCAGTGTACTCACACTTTCTGAGTAGGGTTTCCTACTAATGCACTGTAGAGCCTACTAATGCTATGCATGTCCCTGGTAACCACAGTGGAGCATAGACAGCTGGGCTTAAAGCTAAGCACGAGGATGATGGCTTGGCCCTGCGATGAGTCAGAGACTAAGAGCACCGAACAGGGAGTACACTGACGCCCACACCTGAAAATCACCCGGATTAAGGTACTACACCGAACAGGAGAAAGAGGAGATGCATTAAGAAAGGCTTAGTGACCATTCACAATGTAGAAATATCCACACATCAGTGTAGAGATGTGCAGAAGAATCAGGCGAGCTGACTTAGATGATTTTAAATGTAACACAGGATGTCTTACTGACCATGTTTACCATTACGAATTAATGCATTTTCCAAATGGGATCTTATACTTCAAAATTACTACACTTCCTCTCATTTTCACTCAGTGTCCTCCAGGCTTTTGTCTTTTCACTCATCTCTGCATATTCATCATGTTGTGTGACTCCACCACAATTTCGAGACAACAACAAGCCAATTCAGAATTCTGTCACTGAATAGGCCACTCACTGCTGCATTTCACACCTCTAAGAACAGACAGTTGACCGTCTGCTTTACATCTTTCCTGTGTTTGAAGACATCCCCACCACTGAACAAGAGTATTGTTGAAGCACGACTAAACGGGAGACAGCAGACACACAGAATGGGCTACAAGACATTACTGTAACTGTAATTTAGAAGAGTTAAAAACTGCAACTAAGGCCGTCACAATATTAAAGCTTTGCGTTTATTTTGGTCATAAAGAAAGGAACGCGATTAGATATTAAGCATGTATAGAAATTTTGAAAAAGAGTCAAACTTATTTCTAATCCATTCAGATTTACTTCACACCTGCACCGTGGCCAGTTTGCATTATATTAATATTATATTATTATTAATAATTCAATATTAATAAAGATTAAGCACTGCCTTTGAAAAGGGCAGCAAAGCTTTACAAACATGCCAAAAAGAGAAATTCTAGAGCAGTGTTCACAGATCATATTTATATTCATCACAAAAAAATCTCATTGTTACGTCTGCATCTATGAACGTGTAAACAAAGGCTTTGATAGAAAATCTCAATTCAAACTCCACAACCTAAACACTTGCTGTAGCAAAGTACACACAGCAGGCACAATAAGCAATCACTAATGTATAATAATAAATGCTGATTACTTGGGAGTCATTATTTCATTTCATTATGTGCAGCAATGATCCAAACACACCCCTGAAGGATAGATAGGATGCATTGTCCCCAATAAGCCTGGACCCTCACAGCTTCTTGCATCCATTTAACATTTTCTGCAGGAGCACATTTCCTGTTTAAATAACACATCTAGTGCTTCCTAATGCCACTACCTTTCTTCTGATTCTTGCGGGGAAATGTGTGGTCATTTAGAAAGTCAATAAATAAATAATAATAATAATAATAATAAACCATGTCAATGCTGTCGCATGAAGACTTTTCTGTTGCAAGATGCTTCGTTTATGAAAAGGCGCGTTTCCCACACACAAAAAAAAAGAACACAATGTCTCCAGTGGGGTGGGGGGGGAATATGACCTAAACATATTTTGCAGCTTTGTGACAATAACACTGCATATTGGACTGATGACCGCACAGGTGCATGATTTGACTTCCCACTGCATGCCTTTATTGCATTAAAATACGTGCCTTTGTTATCATATAGGAGACTATAATGGAGCTGGCCTGCAGATCTGATCGATAAGAGCGCCATCCATCCCTGCTGTGCTCTCACGGGCGCATGGCTGCTGCCCAAGGAGAGGCGCGCAAACCGATGACCACCTCACATTAAAAAAAAAAACCACAAAATCACCACATCTGCAGAGTAAACGTGTTTTGTTGGCATTCATTTTGTCTTCCCAAACCATCGCTGTCATCTTGGACGGGCGGGGAGGGGGGTGTAAGAGACGAGCTTGCCTGCTCCTGATGGCGATGCAGGCAGATTTATATGATTTAACTGGGAGGGGGATTTTGCAAAAACACGTTACATTCCGCCGTATTTCGACGCAAACACGCAGTCCCCTTGAAGAAATCGGGTCGTAAAGGCGTGAAACGCCGAATAAACACAGCGAAACCAAACAACGTAAACACAGCACGACGCGGAAGGAAGGAAGGTCCCAGTTAAATCCCCACTCACACAATGCCAGCCCCGACACGACGAGTAGAGCGTGCCTGACATAAATATAACCCTCGGACACGGCGGGAGAGTGGATAAAAACAACCCCCTCCGGTACTAACAGGAAAAGGAGCCCCCCTTGGTTCGATGTAATTAACGTACTACGAGTACGTACACAAACACGGGCTTGGGCCTCGGCTTGTTTTCCCGTCACAACGAGGCCTCGCTGCAGCCACGGCCCCCAGTGAAGCGACGCATTTGCGCACACGCGCCCCACACACGGCTCGCGCTCACAGCTCCTCGCTCCGCTCTCGCTTTCTTAAAAATCCTTACCGGGTCCGAGCGCTTCCATGGCCGAGGCCTCTCTCTCCGTCTCTGTCCCGGCCTGGCGGCTCCGTACCGACGCTGAAATTGGGGGCGGTATCTCGAAGCTTGAAAGTGGCTAAATTTAAGAAACGGGAGTATAGATAGACGCGTGGACGACTGCTGACTGGGCTGACCTGAACTGAGCTACCGCCGCTGCCGATGCTGCTGACGGTTTAGATATGCGCATGCGTCGGTTACAAGTGGCAAAATACACCGTAGGCTACCGCAGAGATGCAAGCAGTTGTTTTTACTAGTTATACTCAAAATTTCTTTGTTTGTGAGTTAAAATTAAATACAGCTTAAACAATATAGCATCAATAAGTATAATAGCATTTTTACACTATACAAATTACCCTTGTATTCATTCATTTTTCTATTATATCTTCAATTCATTTTCTCATTCATTCGACGCCTGAACGTCTCCAGTGTGGGATTAATAAAGTTTCTGTCTGTAAGCAGAGTATATACTAAATATTTGTTACACCAAATAAAAAAGATCAAAGTTTCTTAATGCTTAATTGTGCTGTGAGACATCAAAACATTTAAAGCAAATCTTGTGTAAGTTTTTTTGTTTTGTTTTTTCAAACTGAGAAGCTTTTTAAGTGATACTTTCCAAGCAAGGTGCACATGCCCTGCTTTATTTTATCTGAATAAAGCAGAATAAAAGGTAGCAGCTTTTCATCAGTTTGTGTTTTTGTTATTTACTTGGATTATATCATAAGAAATCTTATTTTTTGAGAAGGGGTTAAGACCCCCCAAACAGGTTGCTGTTCGAGTTTAAGATTTAAATTTGAATGTTTTTGTTTTTCCTTTGAAGATTTAGTTGGGACTTGTAGAAACATGGTCACAAAATAAAAATAAAGAAGAGAAACCCAAGGCAAGATATAAAATCTGGACATCCTTACCTCTTCTAAATCCAAACCGGTCTTCATACCTCCTCCCTTTTCCGTTGCCTTGCTTTGGTAGTACATAACGCTCCAGGAACCGCCTTAAAATATAACCGTATTTTTTCTGCAACAACTCCCAGTTCATGGTTTCTGCTGTCAAGACGCTATAATTGGACGATACGCTCAATAACAGCCCCACACGATTCTCGCTCCGTGGTACCAGCTCGTTGCTCTTAGGCAGTACCATTGTTGCTACTCTACCTCCTCCAGTAGGATACCTCCACACTGAAATAAAAACCTGCGCTTAAACCCCTGCTATATACCTTTTTTCACCTGGACACGCATGCGCAGTTGTCTTAAGAAGTCACATCTGAAAAACTTTGTGTCAATAAAACTGAAACAATATTAGAATGATAAAATGGGTTTTTTTAATGCTGTAAATTGGAATTAAAAACCTAATGGCCAAGTATGTGCATTCAAGAAGTAGGACTCCAGTTTGGTTCCTGCTCTCTGTGCAGTGGTTCAGAGTGCAAGATGTTGAAATAAATTCGCTTATTGGTAAGTACATTTGGAGTGGAACATTGTGTTAGTGTCAGTTGTTGATTGATCATTACGAATCATCTGTTCAACTATATAGCAGAGCTGAAAAAACTGATTAAAGAATCAATGTCGCTTGTTGATTAACCTGGAGTATCAGCCTTTGGGTGGGGATGTGGGGGTGGGGGTGTCAGTTTCGGGGGTTATTGTTTGGTCTAACAAATGAAACTGTGGGATACTGCTAAAAATCCAAATGTTTCATTCAACCTTGCAAAAGACACAAATGTATTAAGCTGCAAAAGCCTGGAAAAAATACTAATTAACAGAAGTCAAGGTTATGCAACTAATTTTGAGAAACAGACAACTCTTAGATATGTAATATGCATCATTAATTGGATTAATTAGTATCAGCAAAGCGCCGACTTTAACACTTGATTGGGGAATAGTGGGTTTGTAAGTAGAATTGCACAGAAAAATCTGTGTAGATGGACAAAAATGTGGAGAAATTTAATGGTTTTGAAATGTCTGGGTAGTAGGTCTTTAAAGAACAAATAAGCGATAAATGATTAAATAAAGATATCACTCCATTATGCAATGCCATTTTCCTTGCAACGGGACAATGGAATAGTTGCAAAACGGTGCATTTTCAATAACTGTGCTTTATGATTAATTACCATTACAATAAGTGTTAAAGTTGTTCTGATATTTGGAATTTTTTCCTTTTTGTTTCTTCTCCAGCAACAACCCCCACCCGCCGGAGAGGTCCCGGGGATTAAGCAAACGCTTTTGCATTGCAGCGTAGTCAAATTAGGCGGGACAGCTGCGCCAAACAGACCAATAGGAAATCGAGAACACTGTGATTGACGTTCCGGTGACGAAAAACTGTGGGCCAGCTGTCACGGCGCGCGAAACATCAAAATTTCTATTCGGTGTGTATGGAACAGGCGGGAGGAAGATAACTTTTCCGGCTAAACGCTAACTAAATGTCAATTAAAATACAGAAGCACCACTGGTCGCTTTGACTTGTCCACGTTTTTCTGTGGCTAACACGAGAGTACGAGGTACCGTCTGAGCCTGTTTATTTTGCAAAAAAAGAACGTAAACTAGCCAGCGGACAAAGATGAGCTTGCTTTCTCAACAACAGGTCAGGCAATGCTTTGGTTTGTCAATGATTATCTTGAACATCTGCCTAACCTTTCTAGTCTTGCATATATCGCTCTGTTTGATTGGGTAGTTTTTGTTTGGTGGAGATTGGCAAGATCGAAAGAAATATGCTAACTGCACATTTCGTTAGCCACCTAGCTTCCTGGCTAGGTTAGGTTTAGCTCAGCTCTTGTGATAACTGGCCTGGGCCTTTAAAGCGTGTCAATTTGACATTTTAATTTTAAATCCTTTTGTTAAAGTAAGACCTAGGTGACGGACAGCCTTATCTGTTGCCTGAATGGTGATAATTAGAAACGTCGAAAGGCAGACATGCTGCTCATTGTTTGGTTTACTTCAAGGCGCCAGTCCTGTCAACGAACAAGCGTTTCGCTGCTCAAAGTGACAAAAGTGACACCCATCCTCTGTGTAAACACCCTCTCCTCTGTGTTTTTATCAAATGCAGAAACATGCTATCCTGGGGTTCTTTTTTTTTTAATTAGCTATGCAGCAATTTGGGTTTCCCTCCATTTGAAACGAATTCCTAGTGTTACTAGATTTAACAAAAGCAGTCCCACACTACATGGATCTCAATCAAGTAGCCTAAACTGAACTTCTACCCTTGCTTTAGATTAACTGTTTTTCAGTTGATACTTAACCTCAAGTTTTTTTCCACTAAATACCTTTTACTCCCCCATGCAGCAACAATTCATGTGTATTGTCTGCTACTGTATGCAGGCTGAGGCACTCCCAGTGGTGGCCCAGACTGCAACAGAGAGTGATTCAGACAGCGGGGTGGGCTCACCAGCAGAGGAGATGGCTACAGACACCTCTAACAAAAGAGAAGGTCGTTCAGGTAAAGCAGCATAACAATGAGCCACTCTGGCTGTGTAAATGAGGTATGCATTTATGCAACTGCCTGTGACACCAGAGTAGGCAGAGAAACACTAGTTATCATAACGAGCCAGTCTGACCAAAGAATCAAAGCTGCAGTGCTTTAGAAAATATACATTCAAAGGTTATAAATGAAAGCAAACCAGTATCTAAAAGATGTCCAGTTTCCAAAGGACCAAATTTATTTGAAAAATAATAAAGGCAAAGAGTAACGTATCAGTCCAAGGGAAATTCTGTAGGAAATAGTATAAATACTTTAATAATGAAGTATTTCACTCTCCCTGGACTCATATTTGTTTTTCTTCAGAAGGGTTTATATCAAGGTGTTCTGTATATAATTGTCCTGCATATAAGAACTCTTGGTGCTCACTGAAGATGTTTTTTCTCTTCCATCAAAGAAATTTCATCAGGGCTGTGAGCCAAACCACTCTCTGAGGACATATGTTGTTTTTGACTTCTGCTTTTTCTCCTGCCTTGAAGCTCCATTTCCCCCTTTTTTTATTTTGTGACCAATATGTCCACTCTCCCACTTTAACCACATTAAGTTTGCTTTACCTGTCTCTTAACTTTGTCTCCAAACTACTCAACTTGCAGCTTATCTGTTTAGTCACTCCCAGAGGCCTGTTTCATGTTGAAAATCTCTTATTTAAATTACAAAAAGACTTAACCGTTACATTTTTTAAAATACCTTTTATGTTTTGGTCTTCCTTTTTTATTTTTATTTCATTTATTTATTTATTTTGGTTAAACAAAAATATGCATTAGAATAAAATTCTACTTGAATTTATTTTTCTCACTGTTTAGTGCAAATTCTAGTATTTTGTTTCATTACACATTGATATGAGCTGGGATTACCACTCTACCATTTTCTACCATTTTCATTCTACTCTATTCAAATTTTCTAAATTGGTTGGTTTTGCTGTCTTATTTATCAGATTCTGATGACGACGAAGACATCACGGTGCACAGAAAGCCTCACCGTAATGCCATTAGAGACAGTGACAGCGAGGAAGAGGCGGCAGCTGCAGATAGCAGCGTACACATGGCAGAAGCACTAGTCTTATCTGCTTCCAGTGGAGAGGAAATGGAGACTGAGAAGGACAAGAAGAAGGAAAAGGGACGACAGAAGTGCAAGAGAATAAGCCGAGCTCCTGTTGATAGCGAGGACAGTGAGCCTGAGGAGGAGAAAAGTGGAAAAATGGAGGAGGAAGAGGGGAAAGTGGTGAAGAGGAAAGTGAAATCCACAAAAGAAGTGAAGGAAAGAGAGAAGAGCAGGAGACATCATGAGAAAAAGGAAAAGCGCAGCAAAGCGGTGGAAAAGCTGAAGAAGAAGGAGAGGTTCTCTGAAAGGGATGAGGTGAGTTCTTTAGTGTCTGAACTCTTTTTGGCTGGTGTTTGATACATCAAGGGTTCTCACACACATGGGCAATAATACGTCCTGTGGACTGTCTCAGCCCGGTCTATAACATATTATTAAAAATAATAAAATCAATAAAAGGTAGAATTATGTTTTTGAACCGCAAAGTGAATGATTGTCAGCAAAGTGGACTACGCTTACATAGGTGAAGAAAGATTTTATGTCAAGTACGTTACATGTTAAAAGTTATATACCATTTAAGTAGATTTTTTAATGTAATCATGTGGCCTTTCGATCACTTTATTTAAGTCAGTGTGACCAGAAAAAAGACAAAGATGGCGCACTCACAAATCCTCAAATGGTTGTGTTAAATGTGTTGTCAAAATTAGTTTTTCAAACATTATTTTATCTCAAAATTGGAAACCTTTGACATTTAAAAAAAAAAAAAAAAGTATTTATTTTTTTATGTCCCAGTCAGATGATGCTTTTCAGTGCATGTCCAACTGCTAGGCCAAGTAAACAGATCTGCTTCTGGAAGAACTTTGTTGTCAGGAAGAAAGGGGAAAAAACACTTCCTACCACATCAGTGTGATGATCAAACTACTGTTGTGGAAGCATTTGTGTTTTGGTTCCCCGAGCACTATAATAAGGTTTAAACTGCAGATCAAACTGAACAAAGTTTTAAAATTTAGATCTTGTGTGTTGTGCAAAATGTTGAAGCCATAAAAACAGCATACAATTTGGGTAATGTGTGTGCAACTAAAATCAGCTTTACTCCCATTTCCTCAGGAAATGCTTCATCCTGGGACCCTGAATGACAGTGGATGTCCGCTCGGTGACACAGAACTTTTTGACAATGGTCTGGATGATGAGGAAGAAGAGTCTCTGGATGCGATCCGTGCTGCGGTCAAGCAAAAGATGAAAAAACATAAGGTGCAAAAACATCAAGTAGTTTAAAAGAGGGGCTCTCCACCCATTTTCCATCACTATAAAAGATAAACATTTGGAATTGGTATCATTTATGTTTGGCCTTTGACTTATTTCCTTAAGAAAAATTAAAACAGCTGTTGAATTTATGTCAGTGACTTGAGATAAATTTAAATCCTTCAATTTTATTGTAACACTTTGATTTAATGTTGTGGTGAGAATAGTTGGACCATGTTGGGCATTGTGTCCTTTTGTTTCTATGTTACTACAGGATCCCCTCTCCAATGAGGAGGAGGATGAAGAGGTGCCAGAGAAGCCCCAGCGTGCGGTATGCAACATCAGAAAATAAATAAATAATTACTTTAAATTGTAAGCAGTTTGTCATTGCCACTATGTGACTCTTTCAGGAGAGAAAGGCTGCACGTGCCAGCAAAGAGGCGATGAAGCAGCTCCACAGTGAGTCTCAGAGGCTGATCAGAGGTCAGTTGATAAGACACGTTTATTTAACTCATAAAGTTTTATTGTGGGTAATAATTTGAATAGAGGATGGTATTCTAGTTTTCTTTCCATACTTGCAAACACTTCTGGTTTTTCTGGTTTTCCCGTACTTTAAAATCTTCTCATGGTGCCCGTCTTGCTCTTTCTCCTGTGTATTTACACTGCAGTGCAGACTTTATTATAAATAACTGAAGTAGATGCATCTTTAAGGTTTTAGTTTATTCTAAACCTTAATTGCTAATTTCATTTAAAGAAAATGGAATGAATTTCACCATCTGATGTTGACTTTGGTAAAGGTGTATAATTTTTCACTTATTCAAGCCACTAGAATCAATAACAAGTGAAACATTGTAAATATTTTCTGTGGAGATTATTGCATAGATGTTGACAGGTGTAATTTAATGACTTATCTGCTACTAAAACTGCATTCTTCTGCCTTTTTAGAGTCTTCTCTTGGCCTGCCCTACCACATCCCCGAGCCCAAGACCATCGACCAGTTCTTTAAGAAGAGAGCAAGGCCAGAGGGTCCTGTCATGGCATTGTTGAAGTAAATACTAACATGACATTTAACACATTTCAGGTCAGACACAAGTCATGTAAGGATGGCCGCTGGACCTGCTCATTTCACACAAGTGCAGATTTAAGTAACTGTACTTTGATTCTGTCAAAGTAAAATGTTTACATTTATAAAACTCTTTCTGCTTTTAGATCTGCAAAGTACTCAGAAATGATGTTGGAGACACCGTCAGCTCCTCCACCTTCTGTAAACCCACCCAGCAAACTGCCATCCACTGAGCAGGACTGTAATTCTTCTTTGGATATGTCGCCCAATCAAATCCAGCCTTTACTTCAGCCAGCAGCAACCTCATCCCCGCAAAAGCAGAACCTCAACCAGGCCGGAGAAACTTCGGTTACCTCGGATCCTGAGCAGGAGTCAGGCCCAATGCTTTACCTCTCTGAGAGTCTGCAGGACTCGGTCACAGCTGATGCTGAAGACAAGCCTGCATCTGACTCAGGAGAGGAAAACTCAGCTGCTCCTTTACCACAAAATCCAACTGCAGCAACATCTGACTCTGAAACCCTGCAGAAAGAGACTGTATCTAGGGCTATGGTTGATCCTGCAGCTCCTCAGTGTTTGAGTGCTGATTCAGCTACAACAGAGCCCTCGGTACAGCAGCCTACCAAACCGAAGAAAGACAAATTGACCAGACTAAAGGAGTTGGGACTGGATCCGCCTCCTATTGCAAAATTGTGTCCAGATGATGGAGCTTTTGTACAGCTCGACCCTCCACAGCTTAACCCTGGTGAGTCACAAATATTTCCCAATCTCAGCAAGAAGACATCGAGAATCAAGCCTTTTGATCCTTTGCCATGGTCACTGTGATAAATTAGGTGATTTGACTTCAAAATGTGCATAATCTCACGGGGGAAAGAAGTACCAGCAGGCAACTTTTTCCAGGAAAAATATGTGCACGATGTTACTTGATTTCATCTAGCTACACTGGCAACATCCTTCCTCTTTGTTTTTATCATGTTTATTGTGCTACGCATCAGAAATCTGAACACATGGCTGAGCGCTCTATGGTTTGGGAAGGCAGAAAACAATTAGAACATACTGTCCTTCTCTCAGGACCTCATAACATGTCCCAGATGCAGTTTTAAATCCTTTGAAACACGATGTGAGATCAAATGAAGTGTTGTGCACTACAAGATTTTTGTCCTCATCCAAAGCAAGGCCCGATGTCTTCTGTGTCAGGCAGCCAAAGAAAACCTCTCTTACCTCTCCTCTTCTTCAACTAGGTGTGGAGGCTCTGAAGGAGCGTTATCTGCGTCACATTATTGCACCCACACGACCCCAAGGGGAGCGCACTTTGCAGCTTGACATCATCCGTAAGGACAGCACCCCATCTGGCCAGGAGGAGCTGCACACGGAGTCTCTCACTGTGACTGTCAAAGAAGGAGCAGAGGAGCTTGTGACCACTAAACCAGGTCTGGATATGTAGAAGAGATAGAAATTATACAATTTTAAATTGTTTAGCATTTCTGTGAGTGTCATCATTTCACTTTAGATTATATAATTGATTGAATATAAGTAGTTATGATGGGCTTACGTTTACAATCATTAACCACAACTACACGTGGATCAGCTGGAAATGATATGACTCCCTTGCTCATCTCTGTGTAGGAGAGAAGCTGCTGACTCTGAAGCAGCGCCTGCAGCTCGCCATGGCCCAACGGAGAAAAGAGGAGAGGGCGCGCAAGGCCGAGCTGAATCGCCTAGACAACGAAGACTGTGGGGAGGACGAAGAGGAGGAGGAAGACATGACGGATGAGTCAGAGGAGGAAGAAGTACGTGGATGATTTTGTTACGCTGCACAAATTTTTTGCTTTTACCCTCTTTGCACTTGCATCAAGCTGTTGTTCTGTCCCTCAGGGTGTCGATGACTTATTGGGAGGTGGTGATGGTGAAGAAGACGACGTGAAGGACAATGAAGATGAAGAGGAAGAAGGCAGTATGGCTCAGAGTATGAGGAGCCCTTCTCCAGTGGCACTGATCGGACCCTCGCCAACTCCCGACCTCATTAACACAGATGGCACTCTCATGCTGTTCCCTGGAAACTCTTCCTCGCGCACCGGGTGTGTTTGCAGTTTTGTAGAAGCACTTTTAAAGTCTCTTATATTTGGCTGCAAGATGTCACCTGTAGCAGCTTGTTTAATGGATAAAATTAAAAATATTTTTGGTTTTTCTTTTTTTAGTGATGGTGTAAGAAGGTCTGGGCCTTCTGGACATGACAGTGGCAGTAAGATGGGTGGGTAAAGTGGAAGAGCTCCATTTAGTTTGACCGTATTTCCTCTTTTTTTTTGTTTTGTTATTGAGAGAAATTGAAAGTACACTCTTCCTCTCCTCTCCCGCTCTTCTCCAGAAGAGGACGACTCCCTGTCCCTGGTGAAGGACAACAGCCATAATAGCAGCTTTGAGCTCCCAGGGTCCATGATTACATCATACCAACCAGTGAATAACCAGCGTGGCACAGGGCGAAGTGTCCTCAACTCGTCCATTTTCCGCTCCCCTTCACCGTGCCTCTTCAGGCCGAGCTTCCTCGGCTCTGCCTCAAAGGTGAGAAGAAATGTTTTTCATTCACTCTAATTATTGCAGCATCAGACAGATTTCACGAGGGGTTTGAATTTGGGCCAAACATGCCCTTGGTTACATACATGCATATGTAGTTAAGTCCAAAAAAATTGACGAATCAATAAGGCTCAGAGAAAATCCACGAATAAGACTGTATCTGCAAATAACCAAGAGCTCATCTGCAAGTGCATTTTATACAAATAGAATAAAAGAAAATAGAAACCAAACTACACATTCAACATTAGAATGAGTACTTATATTTTACTTTTAAAAAATTCTCTTTCAGAGTTCAGGCAAGCTCTCCGAGCGTTCTCTTTGCCTCCCTGTTGAAGACTCCCAAGACCTGTACGCACCTCCTTCTCCCAGTGCAGATTCAGGCCCCCTGGATGGAGCTGCTTCTGGTCCTGGTCTAGCAGGTGACTCTCAGGGTCGTTTTTCGCTTGAAGATGATGCTCAGTCCCAGTTGCTTGACGCAGATGGTTTTCTAAATGTGGGGCCGCGCCCCGGTGCACCCACCTCTCACAAGAGGCAGCTGATCTTGGGCAGCCTGGATGAAAATGCAATGGATGCACACATGGGGGAGCTGTTGGGGTTGTGTTCAGGTGGTTTTGGATCAGGGAAGAGCAACTCCATAGGGGGAGAGGGCGTTGGAGCAACACAGGAGGATGAGCTGCTTGGGCTGTGCTCAGGAGCGTTTCCACCGACACAAGCTGAAGGGGAGCAGGCAAAGAAAAGGAAAGAGGGAGAAGACGATGAAGACTCTGAAAATACTATGGATCAGCTGCTGGGTCTATGTTCAGGCAAATTTTCGAGTCCAGGTAAGAGTGGTGTGCATTTCTGCTTTTTTATAAATGACATTGCATCATTGCAATTTTTTTTGTCACTTCCTCTACAGCTCATGTTTTTACACAATCCTTTTTCGTTTGCTGCCAAATTTAGGTTCTACTCACACAGCTTCACCATCACAAGACAGGTACGGTACAAATATCTTCAGTATCATTTTCTGGTTTTGTTAATAATCTCTAAAGTTTGATTAGTTTCTGTGATCCTTTAAGCTGCTCCTCTCCCTCATTACCCCCAAACTGCTTTGATTAGAGGATTATAGGAATAATAACTGAAATATTTACTTGCAATGTAAGATTTTCACTTTGATTTTACACTATTAAGTAGAAAGAAGTTAGAGGCTAGAGAGCAGCAGGAGGAGGAGGAGGAAGAAGAGGAGGACTGCGAGTTCCGGCTCCTATCAGATGTTGAGAGTGAGCAGGTAAACAAAGAAACAAACAAAAAACACTTCAAGTGCTTTGGATTTTTTTTTGGGTTAAATATATAATGCAATTACTAAAGTATTAAAAATGTCTTGTGGGTGTAAAGGAGGACAACGATGATGATGATGGTAATGATGGAGAGGAGGAGGAAAATGATGAGGAAGATGAAGCAGATGCCAGCGAAGAGGAAAACAATGAGGTGGAAGAGGAGGAACTGGAGGGTGTGTTCGCGCCACGGGCGAAAAAAAAGAAGAAAATGTAAGTGAAAGTGCTTTCATGCAACGTGATCGATGGAAAGTGGCAGAGTGTTGTGGCCAAATCCTGCTGTGGGAAGATTTTTGGTGGCAGTAAAATAAGTCTGTATTTGGATGTAATCCAGCAAACATGATGCTTTGTTGAATAAAGCAGCCCTTCTTATAAATAAGTACAGAATTGAATAATACTTTTCATTGTGGCCTGACTAAATGTCTGTGCAAAATTGATCTGAGCAGCAGGCTTTTTTATGCAGTTTAGAGACCAACAGATAAATGTGTTGGATGTTGTTTCTGGCTTTGAAAGTTGTTTAAACTTCACTGACTGATAGAAAAGAGTGCTTTTTTTTTTTTTTTTTTTTTTTAAGTTAATGCAAAGATTCTCACTTAAAAACTATTAGATTTTATTTTTGCCATTTGAATTAGGTCATTGGCCGCTAACCATCAATTTGCAAACTGTAGAAATGCTTAATTTTCACTGCTAATCCACACCTGCGACACAGCTTGAATGGTTTCTTGGTGCTCCTTGGCAGGCGACTGACCGACTATGTGGACTCGGAGGCCGAGCTGTCTGGTAGTGATCTAGGCAGCGATGATGAGGACGGCGACAGAGGGAGCGAGTATGAGGAAGAGGAGCTTCTGGAAGACCTTCCCTCTGACGAAGAGCTGCAAAACCAAGTCAACAAGATCCACATGTGAGCAAAGACTAATAGATTTATAAAACGATGTCTTTTGTGTGAAGTACATCAACGAGAATACTGAAGAGGGCAGCTGGAGATGAACCTGTGGCACAAAAACGACGTAAAAGTTGTTAAAATGCGTCTCTTGTTCTTACAGGAAGCAGATTTTGGATGATGACAAGCGTCGCCTGAGGCTGTATCAGGAGCGCTACCTGGCTGATGGAGACTTGCACTCTGACGGTCCTGGACGAGCGCGTCGCTTCCGATGGAAGAACATTGGTGAGTTTACAGGATGAACGATTAAATGCCTGGATTACCAAATACCGATAATGAGTGTTGGTAGGACTCAATTGGAGTAACAGCAGTAATAAAATGCACAAATCAAGTGGACGCAATATAGAAGAAAAGATAAAGTAAAAGATAACTAAATTACTTATTTTAATCAAAGCATCCTAAATATGACAAGTGATGATTTCTTCTGATTATTGGGTCTAACTGTACACATTTGTCATTGAGAGATTTTAATTGTAATTTTTGGTCCAGATGATGGTTTCAGCATGGAGAGAACTGGAGCCGAGGGCGAGGAAGACTGGGAGGAAGAGGATGATGTGGACCAGGCTGAGGTCCAAAGACGGATAGAGAGACTGGAGAGAGAGCAGTGGCTCAGGGAACAGGTGGGTTTTATGGTTTGCAGTTTTTTTTTGCACACACACATGAAGGAGGTGGCACTAATGGAAAAATATACATTTGGGGAAAAAAAAGTGTGATGGTTTTCGCTAAGTTCTGTTAGAAGGATTTCTTAGAGATGGGCTGTGTGCGCCTTATGAATTGGCCTCCTCTGTGAGGGCTGCTGCTGTTTTGTGTTCATTCTTTTGTCACTCTTCTCACAGTCTGAACAGAAAGCCAAAAAAGGAGAGGATTTGGAATTGGATCCAGATGATGAGAAGATTGGAGAGGAAGACAGTCAATTCATGAAACTTGCCAAAAAACTGACTGCCAAGACTCTGCAAAGAAAAGGTTAGTTTGATAAAAGTCCCCATGAGTAGAATCCCATCTACTTAAAAACACCCAGAGGAGCTTTTGTCCAGCAGTTATTGGCACAACTGTCTTGCATAGCAGGAAAAATAAAAGATTAAAAAAGAAAAATATTTGTATTAATTAATGGTAGTAATTAAGACACACAGTCAAACTGTAGAATAAAGCCAAACAACAAGAGGCCAATCTGAGGACTTTAGGACCTATGAAGAATACGGAGGGTTTAAATCATAAAGTCAAGAAAGGTTTTAAAGTTGGTATTTTAAACTATTTCAAAAAGGATAATTTAATGACCCCCAAGATTAGTGTAGTTTTTCAGTTTGTTGCTGAATTGTTAATAGAAAATATAAGAAACATACATTTTCATCTACTCAGTGTTGAAAGTTGGGAGTACAGTTGGATAGATGGGTAGATTCAGATAATGTGCTACATGGCTGTAGTAACGACGGCACTAAAAACACCAACATGTGTCCCAGCAAACAAAACTTGACCATTCGCAGAAACGGCTACAGAAATTCACGTTCTGTAAAAGAAAAAAAAAAGGAATGTAATCAGTAGCTAGATCTTTTATTTATTTAACTGGCTGCTTCGTGTCGTCACAAAACAAAGTTCTACATTGAGATATGAATCATATTTAAAGGGTGTTTGAACTGTTTGCACTTAAAAGTATGAAGTTTTTCTGTACTTAATTCAACATGAAAACACTTAAGGAATTCATATGCAACACATGCACAACCACGTCATTCTTGTTAAATAAACTGGTGCTTTACTTAAGCTAACTGTGTAACTGTTTAAACCAGAGCCGCCTGTGGCACCACAACCAAAGAAGAAGACAGCAGCAGCTCTCAATCCCTTCCAGAGGCCCTCTCAGCCTTTACAGGTAATTCAAACACCCTGTGAATAACTTTTCTTTCTTTTAATTTTTTTTAAAAGTCTAAATAATACCTGCTTTTTGTTGTCTGTGTAACAATGTACAAAGAATTCAACATTAATCACGGCGTGAACAGTGTTGGAGTCTGCCCCACTCTGTCACTGCTTTCTTCTCTTCTCCATGCTCTCCTATAAAGAAATGGCTAAATGGCAAAAAGATGTTTAGTTATTGCTTTTTACTAAATAAAACAAATATTTTAAACTGTCACACAGTGGGTGTTTGCAAGACTTCATCGTGTGTTCGTCCATAATCTGCACAAGGCCGGTCTAAGATCTGTGTTTCTCCCAGGTGAGGAGAGGTTCTCTCCTGAGTCAGCCTCAGTCCGTCCTCCAGAAGCTGGCTTCCATCTCAGAGGGAAATCCTCTGGCCCCCAGAAACAGCCGTGGATTCCTCTTCCAAACACTCTCTCCTGAGAAGGTTAACTCATCAGAGGCTCCACAGAAACAAGTGAGTCAGAATTATGATGCTAAAAACACCCCCAACTATTAATAAAACCCATTTCATGAGTACACGTGACAGAAGTTCAGCAGAATGTTCAAAGAGTGCTTCATTTTACACTCCCAAACACTCAGCCCCACTCTTCATGTACACTGAATAGGCTCAGTTGTGTTATGTAAGTTAATATGGCTGCAGTTTTACTGCTGTAGTTATTTTTAGTCATTTTTTTTTTTTAAATAATCATGGATCAGTCATGAATAAAATTTTCTGTAAAATTCCCCCAAAACTGTTAAAATGAGAATCTGTAGCCTGCGGTGAAGCCTTCAAACTGCTTGTTTTGTTTGATTTTTAATCAGGTTTAAACAAAACCGGAGAGGTCAGTACATGAATAAAAATAACTGTTTAAATAGTTGAAAATTCAGGTTGAACCAAGGTTATACTTGTAAATTAGCAGAACTAGAGCTGAACTCAAAATCTCCCTTAACAAAAGGAACTAATTTTTAAATGGATAAAAAAAAGCAAAATGTAAAGCACTTATTCACGTTAAGTATAAAAGTGCATGTCTCCACTATATGCACTGTTATGAAGTGTTGCTGCAAAAACAATGAAACTCTGGGAACCAGTCCTGTCCTGTGTGACCATTTAATGAGCATATGTCCTACTGATGAATATTCTGCCTGGCGTCAAGGATCAGTGGCCCACAGCAGCAGCATGCAATGACCCTCACTGCTAATTTGTAAAACAATAGTCCAGCATTCCTGCAGGCCCCTCTGGCTTCAATCGGTTCAGTCTTAAAATGCAAAATAAGGCTTGAATTGCTCTTTGCAATGATTAAGTACTTAAATCAACCCTTAAACTGCCTTTAAAAATAAAACAAATGAAACACAGAAGACATTTTTTCTTGCATTGTGAAATCTTGTTAATAACTATGAAAGTCACATGACCTCCAATCGATGTCTTTTTCATGAGACATTAGTGACTCCCGAGGAAAAATGTTGTAAATGTACTAAGTGGAAACTGGAAAAACAGTCGATTAACCTCTCCAAAAGTTGATTCTGTTCATCTGGACGTAGCGTTTTGTGGGAGAAACGTTTCGTCACTCATCCAAGTGACTTCTTCAGCCTCAGCTGACTGCAGGTTTCCCCAATGTTATAAACAGTACATTTGCATAATGACTGAAACCAGCCCACTGAAGGAAATAATAGGCTGGGAGGTCAGTTCCTTGATCTTAACTCTATCAAGATTAAGGAACTGACTCAACAGTTGAACAGAATCAACTTTTGGAGATTTACTTACCTGGATGATACAGCATGCATCAAGAAGTCGATTAACCTCTTTAAACCACTTTAACTCACAGGCTGATTAATGTAACATACAACTAATTATAACAATAACAAAGGTGGTTTTAAAAAAATTAGTATTAAATTTAAATGACATCGTGCATTTCAATTTCCAGAGTCCAGAAAACTTTATATTCAGTTTGGGAACTGCAGGGTTTAGATCTCATCCTGGGTCAACACAACTGAATCAAATGATTAGTTCATTACCAGTCCTCTGGAGAACTTCAACACATGTTGAGGAGGTAATTTAGCCATTTATATCAGCTGTGTTGGGTCAAGGATCTAAAATCTGCTTGACACCCCACCTCGATTTGACAAAAATCTCTACAATTTCCTGTAAATTCTGACCATTTGATAAGCAGAGATGTCTGTTACAGTTGAAGCCACCATGAATAAAAATATGGTCAAATTCAGGGGGAATGTTTACTCAGCCTTTAAAAGCTTTGTGGAGGCCACCAAAGGTTTAGATGGATGGACAGGAAATTGTATTGCAGCAGGAATCACATCACTGTGGAGGAATTTTGTCCCACTCTTCTTTGCAAGATTGTTTTAATTCAAGAAATTGGGAAAGGCAGCAAATGCGTTATTACCTCAAGGAGTTCAAAAGATTTCACAATAAGCGCGACTGGTCTAAAGTCGTTGGCGCCTGAAAGTCTAGGGGAACTTCAGAAGAGGAACAATTATGGACACATTTCAAATAATTCTTATTGTGTGATGGTTTAAAGAAATTTCCGTTTTTTTTTTTAAAAAAGATACTTTTATGTCTTCTTTTAATAGTCACACAACAGCAAACTTTCCCATCTCCTAACAAGCACAGGTGGCCTTAGAAATCAGGCTGCTCTCCTTAAAGTGTCATTTCCCAACTCTGTCTGCTTGTCTCTTTAGTGAGGTCTCGCTGTTCTAAAATAAATGCAGAAACGAAATGTTTTCCACAGAACTCGGGGCTTCTCTTAAGTATGAGAGTCATGTGAATGTGCTGGGTGAAGTCATGGTATCTGGTGTATTCTCAATATTGGACACTATGTGGCGGCAAAGCCCACATTTCTAACAGTAGATTAAAGGCTGACTTTTACACTGTCAGTCCCAGTGCACATGCAGTCACTAGCCGGTATATTGTTTTATTTTGTGCGGCAGTTTTGTAAAAAAGACAAACTGATGTTTGTTCCTCAGACGATGAAGAAGAGGGGGCAGATGGGGGCAGCGAATCCAGCAGCAAAGAGGGTCTGCAGAGAGAACAAACCTGCAGGACAGACCAAAGGGTCTCAGAGGAGCATCTTCAACTTCCTGGACCACTGATGATACAGCGCACTAACTGAATGAAGATGAAAAGCTGGCTGGGAGTCCAAGTTTTTCTCTCAGCTGCTACAGAGGCAGTGAGGAGGCAGAACTGACCTTTAACTTTCAGTGTTTCACTTCACAATAAGACTGAGAAAAATGAAGCTAGTGGCAAAACTCTGGGTGGTTTCAGGATTATGAGACGTCTCCCCACCTGTGCCCATTTTGTGGTTGAGCATAAATCACCAGCAAAACACACCACTGAAGATCCTGCTACTCTTTTACTCGATGACTTGCACACTTAATCTTCCCTTGTTCAGCTCGTGTGTTCAAATATTTAATCCGTTACGCCACTAGCGACATTCATCTGATCTGACTTGACCTAATTTGGACCACATGATTGAGGTCTATCTGGAAATGTTTTATCATGTACATATGGTTTTTATTTTTAAGAAGTAGGGAGTTTATTTGTGTGATGTTTTAAATGTATTTGTTTTACAGTGTAAATAAAATATTTTAAGACATAAATCTGATTCTTTTCTTGTCTCGTTAGACCAGATTCTTGTTTTCAGTATGTTTTGAACGTCCTAAGAAGATTAAAGGAATTGCAAAGATGTGCATGTTAGGTTACTTGATTTATCTAAACAGAAATCAATGCATGGCCCTATGATAGACTGCCGACTTGTCCAGATTGTACCCCACATCTTGCTCTACAACAGCTTGGATAGACTCCAAAATTGGAGGAGCTGATTCTGATCTGCGGGGGCCAAACCTTGGTAAATTTCTTGGAGAAGCCCCTCCAGTGTGCTGATATCAGTGCCAACAACTTTGGACCAATCGGCTTCATTGTAGCATGCTGTTTCCAGCTTTTTAAATGTATCTATGTAGTGGAAATCAGTTCTCCTTGGATATTGACACTGTCTGAGATATGTGCTCCGAATTTCAGAATTTGGGAAGTCTTGTGCTACATAAAGTTGTTAGTAGGACTTGTCTGGGTTTACATATTTACAAAAATGTTTCATGATTTTTTTTAAATGTGTCCATGCACAGCATCAATTGCCTAAAAACAGCAGCTAATTTATCATCTCGCAAGAGTACTGGCCTGAGATGCGTAAGACGCAGGGTGGGTGATAAAGGCTCTCTTCTACTTTATCAAACATTTACTTACAATACTGAATTCCTTACACAATAAACCCATGATTTTGGCAGCAAATATGATTGCCTTTCCTCGAATGGTCAAATCCATTTAAGCTGAACATTGAACTAAAAGGTGGAACACACTGTCAGTCATATCTATCTGTGACAGATTTCCAGTCTTTCAAGGACTCTTTTGACTCTTCTTTTCACTTTTTCCTCCTATTTTAAAGCATAATTGCAATTTAGAGACTAATGATTTGGTAAGTGGCTAATAATAGGCTGGCATTAAAGGGATGGTCTTCTAACGAGCCCTTTCATGTCTCTCCATCTCATTAGTAGCCACGGTGATTAGCAGGAGGTCCTGGGGTTAGGATCGGTCGCAGGAGGCCCCATTACACATCATTAGGGGCCAACGCCAGGAGGGTCTGGAATGAGCCCCATGGAGGGCCCCCGCCTGCAAAGAGCTGCTGTATACCTGCAGGCAGGCTGGCTTAATCCTGGTGTTGTTATGGCAGAGAAGGCATCTTTTCTCTTTTTTTAGCTTTTGTCAAAACATTAATGGTAAGTTTGAATGTTAGAATGTAAAGGGCAGAGAATCACTGGATATATTTTCAGCAGTGAGCAGCATCCATCATCATTTCCGTGTCATTTATATGCAATTAACTGACATAAAGACTTGACTCCAAGTCCTGAGGCCCGATGAGCGGGGTCAAGAAATCAATTTTAATTAGAATTTAATAGGAATAATGTCTGCAAGTCCTTTCTTCTTTTGCATCAACACCATAGCCTCCTCTCCAAACTGAATTTCACAACTTTGTTTAACCCCCGAGAGGGAATTACGAGGTCAGCGCAGTGAAGCCAACCCCACCCCCCCCTCCACCCTGAACTCCACATTCACTCTACACTTGAAAGAGGAGGAAGGTTACATGTTTTGGCATGGAGGCCCAGCTTCTAAATATCTAGAGGACACGGATCTGGCGTTATTCAGATTATGAGGAGGAGAAAGGGCAGAGGGTGGAATAATTGAAGAGAAACATGAGCTGTAGCACCCAAGGGTTTGTGTGCTTGTGTCAGCACTGTACGTGTATATGTGCGTACTCGTATTTAAAGTAAAAGTGTATAATTAGAGTGCAAAGCGACCTCTGTGCTGGATTAGTGGTTCAATTTAGCACGTCTTGGGTGATTTGGCTGATTTTAAAGAGTGCTGGCTGTGAGCTGGAGGTCCAGCGAGCTTCTCTTTGCAGCTTCTCTTTGCATCTCAGGACCAGGGATCTGACAGCGTAGCCCATGGGTGCTGCCGGCTGCCCTCGGCCACTGTCACAGCCGAGACTGGTGCCGGAGCAGATGTGGAGCTGAACTGAGGGAAGTGGGTCATGGTGCTGCAGGCTGTGTACAATTCAAACAAGGCCTTATTATGCACAAGGTAAGTCACGCTCCTTTTTTACTTTTTTCGTGTGTTTGTCTGTGTGTGTGTGTGTGTGTCAAATGAAGGCATGGCTGCTGTGTTAACATTACAATAATCTTTCTTCCCCCAGGAGGCCTCGCAGACGACCCTCAGTCAGCCGAGTTCAGTCTATCGCTCTTTCCATCAGTGTCCTCTGCAGTTGTCTTTTGTAACTTGGGTTTTTTCTTTCTTTTCGAGAGAGGGGAGATGGAAAAAGAGATGATTTTGCGTGTGACGAGGCCTTGGGCGCACGGCTGTGTTTGATGTATTTTTTATGTGCTTAGGCTACTGGTGAACGATGGGGAGGGCGAGGGATGGGGAAGGAGTGAGAGAGGATGCCTGGAGCTGATGCAGTTGAATGGGGATGTTGTTGAAGGAGAAAAGGGAGGGAGGAAAGAGATAGAAGTGTGCGTGCGTGCCTCTGTGTGTGTGTGTGTGTGTGTGTGTGTGTGTGTGTGTGTGTGTCTGTGTGTGTGTGTGTGTGTGTGTAGGGGAGGGAGGGAGGTTGAGTTTTTTTTATTTTATTTCTGCCGGCAGCAACATTATGTCAGGGGGATGAGTGCAGGGAGGAGAGAGACAGCGAACACTTGTTAAGTCTGTCTGATGTAGCCTCTCTATACCAGACACACACCTCCAGAAAACACATTTACACATGCACGCACGCACGCACACACACATATTCAGACACACAGAAACCACTGCCATGCCTCTCTGATCTGACAGTTCCAAAAACATTCAGTCACCAGCTTGGAGAAAATATCACATTGCAACAAATCCTGCAGTCCTCCCTTTTGTGAGGACCGGGGGTATGATGCCGCCTGTCGGTGTTGCATTCTCCGTAACATTTTGCCTTAAACACACCTGAGACTGTAAATGATGAAGTGTGTTTTCCTAAGACTAAAACATCCCCTGTTAGCTTTATATAATATGCACTCTTATCAGCCCTGATGATGACGGTGTGTTCGGTGACTAACTGGAGGATTTGGGATTTACTGACGTGATTCTACTTACCTTAAATTCACTTGAGTGATTTCCTCCATTTCCCAGAAAGTATTTGAACAACCACCAGAAGATGGGCATGGCTTTTTTCTTGTTGAATCCAACAAAAGGGAGATAAACTGATTATACAGTTATCACAGTGAAAGCATCACATGATGATTTGTGCGTGTTTTTGGTGAATTTAAATTCCCCGAAGCCACGCAGGGAAAAAAGTTGTGATTGTGTTGATATGCACGGTCACAAGTAAAAGTAATTAGCACTAAAATATACTCAATAAATCAGCTCCGTCATAGTATATTCAAGATAATTGTGATTTATGCACATTATTGTTGTTGCAGTGGGTGGTTTTGGTGTAGCTGATTACATCATATTGACTCTCATCTGGGGAAAACCAACCACAGCATATCAGCACATATACCTCATACCAGCTGTCAAACACGGTGGAGGAGGGATGATGATTTAGACTCATTTTAAAGCCACAGATTTGGGCACTTTGGACTCATGATGAACTCCTCTGTATACTAAAGTATTCTAGGCTCCAGCGTGTCTGCCAGTAAAAGCTAAACCCAAACTGGGTCGTGCAACAGGACAATGACACCAAGCAGAGCAGCAAACCTACAACAGAATGGCTGAAAAAGAAGAATCAAAGAGTTGCTATAATCCAGGTAAAGTCCAGACCTCAACCCAGTTGCCGTGTGGCAGGACCTTAAGAAAACTATGCATAAATCAATTCCAAAAAACTTCAATAAACTGAAAAAGAGTAGTCCAAAAAGTGTTTTTTCAGATGGTGAAAGGTCAGCCCTGCAGGTCAGTTTAGCACCCAGACTCTTCTACTACAAAGTCCTGCTGTTGTAATAGTCATAGGTCTTGCATATTTTGCTGAAATATGCAAGACCTTCCCTGGAAATGTCATCTAATGGAAGTATGTGAGATGTATATGTGATGATGTCTTTCCAGATGTACAAGCTGCCAATTCCAATAGGCGCTAATACCATCAGAGATGCAGGCTTTTGAACTAAGCACTGATAAAAAGCCAGATAGTCCCTCTCATCTGTAGTCCAGAGGATGCAGGGTCCATTGTATTTTCAAAAACAGTGTCAAATATTACAATTATACTGTTTTGAGATTCCCACATGACCCTTCAAAGGATAACAGCAAGTGCCTGAGTCTGTGGGAAGCTGAGTAAATGTGTTGGTGACACAGAGTTCTCATGACGTTATCAAGGTTCCCCTTGACTTCTGTTACCACAAGCTTCTTCGTTTCCCTTAAAATGAATCTAAAATCTATCTCAGTAGATATCATATCGTTATATCTGACAGAGAACAGAATGTGTTCACAAACATTTAAACAAAAGTATAAAATTTTCGTTTTTGTGTGTTTTATGCATTTCTGGCAACGCATCACGGAAAAAAGAATAACATTTATGATAATTTTAATGCTGTCTGATGTCAAAAGAGGTAAAATGTGACCTTAACGCTGTGCAAAGGTTATGTATGAGTGCAATTTTGGTGTCAGTCTCTGATCCAGTTTGCATCTGTCCTGCAAAACAAGACAATATGGAAACTTAGAACATCCAGCATGTGGAGAACTGACTTTTTTAAGTTTAGTATGAGACACAGATTTGTCACGGGGAGAGATTAAATGTATTTGCAAGACTTAATGAATACATAACTGTTATACCGTGAAATTCCACCAGGCCTACAACTGTAAATTACATCAATGTTAAGTTTTTTACACACTTTATTGTTTTTGTGGTTTTAATTTTGACTGAATAAAACTGTCCCTTTCTCATATACTAAAAAACTAAATATAAAACAGTGAAAGAGAGTTAGATGTTCTCTAACAATTAAAACCCCCATATCTCTTATTTTATATCTCACATATGCATAGCTATATGTTGTGACTCATGTAGACGTTATTATGTACTTGCTGGGTGACCTCCCCCACCGCCCCACCCCACCAGCCAACCTGGCAAAAGTAAAGTGACATCATAACATAAGGGAGTTTAAACCATGATCTAAAACAGTTATAGCATGTAGCATAATAATATTTCAGCTGATAGTGCAGTTTGACCAGCTTCACATTGACATGATGTCATCAAAATGTCATTTTAACAAGAGTAAAACCACCCCCTCCAAACTCCAGCTGCAGCCAGATGTAGAGAGAGGGAGTGAATGGCACTACAGTAAAACCGTGTTGGTTATATTAAAGAGATCCTATGGATGGATTATAAACCACTTTTTAAACTTCTACATTGTGTTTATGAATGAGGATTCCCATAAAGGTACCCAAGAATTATTATTCTTTTTTGCCCATTTTGAGCTGCTTTTATTTCTTTTTATTTGTTCATTTATTTTACTTGCTGGATTTCCTCTATGGAAATAAGTTTGGTAGCTACCACCCACAGTTACAATCCATTGTAATAAAAAGACGCTCGTTTCTGGGAATTCAGACCCATTGTTGAATAAACAATAAACACAACAGGCTTTCTGTCCTCGCACCGATTCATTCTCCACTGTTTCCTTTTTCCTTTTTCAGTCGCAGCCCAGTTTAGGAAATGCTTTTAGTCACCCAGCCTTTTCTTTTTTCTAGAGCTACCGCGTTAGGCGGAGAGGAGGAGGAGAGAGGAAGAGGAAGATAAACATCACACAGAGGAGGGTCAGAGGAGGGGAAAAATTGGGAGGGCGCAGTGTCCAGCTTGTCTATCGAGCAACAAACCGGCAAAATAGGTAAGAAAAAACTGGAACCTCGTGCAAATAGATTCACATGTCTGACTTATGCAAGCGGTGAAAGGGAGATGAAGGGCAGGCTCTGAGGTTGTTTTATATGAGAAGGGCTAGAGTGGAGACTGCACAGATATGGGGTGAGCGTTACATAACGCAGCGCAGATTAAATATCCCTGCTTTTTCCTCTACATTTCTGAGTATATTTTTAGTATTATTATTGTTTGAGGATGAAACTCTGAGGCGTTTTTGAGCTTTAGCAAAGAGCAGTGCACGGATGAGGAAGAAGAACTGTCGCGTTTTAGGCTTTATTATCCTGATATTCTCCAATAAGCCGTAAAATGCAGCCACTGGGCGCCATTGGACGCCTTTTTCACGTTTTCTACAGAGCCAGGCGTCCTCATTTCAAGATTATAGGCATCCACCCAGCAGCAGGACTGCTTAGGTATTATTTTCCTTTATTTCCATCGCGCTTACGGCAACAAATATGGTGTTTTTGCACTCAGAGCGAAAAAAATACAAACCACTCGTTATCAACATGAGAATTATTTTATTCTCCCATTTCAAGCGCCAGCACTGCGGCCAAAAACGCGTCGATTTCGGGCGGTTTGTCCTCGTTTCTCTCGCCGTGGTTAGATCTTCAGCATGCGCGCTCGCGACACCGCCACCATCGCTGTCCTTCAGCACCACGTGAGCGCGCGTGCATAGGAAGAGGAGAGGGGACTGATTGACAGCAGCCTGGAGTCAGGATTAGAGAGATTTCCATTCTGAGGAGACATGTAAATATTTGACGCTAATAGAAATGGAGTGCGCAGACCAGCCTGTAGACGTTATAAACAAGGAATGTGTGTG
>NW_024582510.1:587470-632215 GCF_018398535.1 Haplochromis burtoni
TGTGTGTGTGTGTGTGTGTGTGTGTGTGTGTGTGTGTGTGTGTGTGTTTGGCCCCAGTGGGCTAGGCATTGAATTTTCCTGTTTTTGTTTTTGTTGCTTTAGCTCATGACTGCATTTTAGCTGTTTTGATCTTTTTTAATCCTCCTCCTTTCGCCCATGAAGAACTTTTCTTTGTTGCTTTGTTCCGCTGCCATGTGATGACAGGTTTAAGCAGCTACACACTGTGCAGGCCTGCGACACAGATTTATTTATTGTTTCACTGTGATTTGGCTTGACTTTCTTTTGTTAGAGCATATTGCACATTTCTCAATGCAACTTCTGATTGATGTTCTGTTTCTTTAACACACTAAGATGTTTTTCTGCAAAGGAAGCCAAAAACCTTAAATGTTATAGACTGAAGCTATAAGCACTAGAAACTTAACTATGGATCTCAAGTAAGTCATGTCAAGTAGATTTTCATCTTCTATCTAAATTTTTGGCTCCAGGAAGTTGAGAAACATTCAAAGTGATGTACACGGTGGGCAAATGTCCAGCGGTGCTGTGTGTAGAGGTTATTTGAAGTAAAGAATGGCACTACCAGTACTTTGATGTTATGTTCCTTGTCATTTCAGTGAGAATCAGTCGAGGCCAGTGATGCTTCATCATCAGGACCAGCCTCTGAACTCAGCCTATGGAGGCTCCAACAGTAGTTCCTCGTTCCAAAACAGGAAGTGCGACAAAGACGGCAACTTCAACTTCCTGCCAGGGAAAGATGATGAGGACTACACAGGCAATGTAGAAGGAGGAGGAGATGAGAACCGAAACCAGGTGCGGCCCCGAAACTTGGGCCCACTTGGGCGTGATCCCCCAAACTCAGGGGTTCTGTCGCCGCGCTCCCGCATGTCCTGCTGGAGCCGCCTTGAGCCTCTGCCTGAAATCGAAGGTGGGGACGATGGTTATGGTAGAGTGCCCCCTGATGGAGCGGAGGAGAGGAGGATGGAGGAAGAGGAGGGAAGGATGATGATGAACCAGGATGATGAGAAGCAAAGAGAGAAGAGGGAGCAGCAGAGGAGGAAGGGCAGCACAGACTTCAGAGGAAGACAGGAAGAGGATTATGATGCACTGCTGGACGACGAATGGGGAGACAGTGACTCCGAGTCGGAGTACAGCTACCGGTCTGGCGGCAGCATGTCTTCCCTCAACATGGAAAGCGGGGGAGAAGGGATGCTCATGGGAGGCCTGGACCGCATCGGTGTCGGGGAACCAAAATCGAGTCATCCGGAAAGCGGCCCAGCAGGAAACAGAAACCCAGCCACGAGACAAAGAAGCTTTAGCCGCAAGTCCCTCCCAGGAAGTAACCTGGGAAATCTGGAGGAAAGAGCCGAAGATCTAGGCGATGATGACGATCAGTCCTCCGACTCAGACGGCGAGATGCCAGAGCTGATGGACACCGTGTGGACGCTGCGGGACCGTGAGCGCTTCAAGGCTCAGGAAATGGAGAAGCACCAGGTGCAGCTGACCATGTATCGCCGCCTGGCGCTGATTCGCTGGGTCCGCACCCTTCAGGGCCGCGTCCAGGAACAGCAGAACCGCCTTCAGTCCAGCTTTGATGTCATCCTCACTCACAGGAAGGAGTTGCTGCGAATGGGCGCCGCCGCTGCCATAGCCAACACTGCTCCCGCTGCTGCTGTCAGCCAATCGTGAGAGGAAACAAGTGTTTATAAAACTGCACTTTTGCTCATAAATTTCCCCCGGAAAAAGGAAAAAAAATCTCCCATCATCCCGTCAGACATTTTTAAGCTTTATGTTGCTTATTGTTGCTCATCTTCCCCGTTTTCCCATACAGAGCATCAATTACTGTATCAAACTCATCTTTGGGCTGCTGAAGACTGGTTTTAACTTCAGCTTCTACACAAAAACCAAAATGTCACATGACTTAGGATATATTCTCATTAAAGCAATGACTGTATGAACTCTTGAGTGTTGTTATAATATGATGTTTATATCAGAAATGTCCTACATGCTGTTGTTACTTGTCTTGACCTCTGCATAAAAAAAAAATCCCTAAAAGTGTTGGAAAACATCCATGTGTTAGAGATGATTTCTACCAGGAGATGCTGTATATAATTATGATCGATTAAAAGAATAAAGTATCCTTCTATCTAATGTTTTGTGTGGATGTTTTTTTAATTTAACTTTTAAACAGCTTAATCTAGATTGAGCTCATTTCTAATAGACACATCTGAGAGAAAGACTAAGGCTGATAACTCCACTTCAAGAGCACAGAGGCTTCTTTTGATTCCTGAGGAACATTTTAAGAAGCTGGTTTATCAAAGTTCCCTCAAAACAGATATGACTAAAGAAGGCCAGTTTTTATCTTCTGTAGCTGTACTTGAAGCCTTGGGCCAATGCCCTTTGAGCTCACAATTGCCTCTTTGTCAGCTGAACAAAGTTGTTTTGTATCTGCTCATCACACGGGGCTGGGAGCGTGTGTTCTGCAGGCAGTGTGATAGCCGTGTGAGGGCTCAAGCCTCAATCTTTACGGGCTGGGCTTCCGCCGCAGGCTTTCCGAGATCATCTCACCTCTTTCTAAGTGCGTGTATGTGTGTGTGTTCAGAAAGATACCAGCCACGCTGCCACCCTGTAATCTCCGTCCTGGGCGAGTCGATGGGAGTCGCTGGAAGCCCTCGGGGAGCTTCAGTCTGCGCCCCGGGCCGCTGCGGGTCCTATCCGGCCTCGGTGAACAGACGCCGGTCCGGTTGCGCGCAGGAGCCAAACCCCGGGGCAAGTTTGGGATAATCCCCAGCTATGCCTCCAAACCAATTCCAGTTTATTTATTTTTTTCCTAGCTTATCGCTTTTCTTGGACGCGCAGGCACCGCACAGAAAGTCTGAGTCCATTTCCATATTGATCCGCTGTTCGTTGTGTTTGCGAGGCGACAAATCTGAGCGGATAACATGTTTACAGCAGAGCAGTGACTTGTATACAACGTGATACAGAAAACATCCTCAAAAAAGGGACATCTGGGAACAAACGTGCCTTTGATGGGGATTTTGTAAACCGCGGAGACTTGATTTCAAGGTAGTTAGAGGTTATAAATGAAGTGAGACAAAGCTCACGAAGATAAATGAAGCTGCAGGGGCGCGAATGGAAAAAACACGGCTGATCAGTTTTACCTCGGGATAAAGGAGGGTTCCAGTATCTTTAGAGCATATGACAATATTTTCGATGTGTGGTTCAGTATTAAAATATCTGCTGGTGCTAAGCTTATTAACTGTTTCCTATATTTAAAAAAGAAGGAGGCTTTGTGTAGATTAAAATGTAACTAGTGACTTTATTAATGGTTAATAAATGACTTATTATGCTTTTATAAATGCGTTGTAAGCAGTGATTAGCACGAGACAGGTTTATCTTGTCGGCCTATATAACGTTTCAATAACAACTCAAAGACGTTAAGGATTAATGCAAACATTATTTAATGACGTTATTTTAACAGTAAGTTAACCAATAAAGATTTTTAAACTGTTTTTAATAGTTAGTGTTAAAATCTATCTATGACTTGTTTTTATTGTTAAACTGCTGAAAATTTGGTTTAAAAAAACTGCTAAAAAAGTTTGTAACAAATAGACTCGCATGTTCTCATTCAGTATTTTTCCAGAAGTTCAGAGGTCAAAGTGTTCAATGAGATCTCCAATGAGACCATTAGAGTGTCCACGGCTGGAGGAGAATAAAGGCCACGAAGGGACCTGGAAAACTCAGTAAATTGTTTATTAGAGACAATGAGGGCTTTATTTTCGAGTTTCCACCGCTGTAAATAGTGACATCATGCAATATTTCCAGGATAATGACTATTTATATCCGACTTTCATGAAAAACACTATGTAAAGTATGCAGGGTTATTATTATTATTTTTTAACTTACATTCCTTAGACTAAATACGTTCTTCGGCGTGACCGTCGGGGCCCTGCTGCGGGCGCATTGCGCACATCTTCTGCAAACTCGGTAAATCAGTCGGTTACTAAAAATAAAAAATAAATAAGTAAATAAAAAAAACCCTACAAAAAAAACGAAACCCTGGAATGACAGGTATGGCGTTAGATGACTTTTTTTTCAGAGCAAAGCTTCCCGGGGAGCAGAGAGGTGCGCACAGCTGGGCCTTGTGGCACATCCCCAAGGCGAGTGGGAGCGCCAAGAGGCTCATCTGCATTTTTCTGTTTTGTAACACACTTCACTTTTTTTTCAAACAACCAGAGCACCCAAATCCAAATGTTTTAATGTCTGATGGAAGGTTTCAGGGTCTTTGCTTTGCGATATATTTAACCCACAGAGAGAGGGTTGTAACACTTCTAAGTTTAAGACGCTTAATCGCGAGTGTTGTTAAAAGAATTATACTGTTTTCTTCTAAATTGTATTTTGGTGGTATCATCATGTATTCTAATAGCAGACATGTGGTTACCTATAAAATACTGACTGTGAAAACTGATTTTTTTAAATGAGCTTTTTTACGCTTACATTTAAAGACGAATGTGCACTAAAAGAAAATCTATCGATTGTTAAAATATATATTTAAAATATCAATTTTGCGGCCTGATTTTCATGTCCTTTGGTGATATATTCTTTCTTGTGTAGATTTTGGTAGCTGTGCATGTTATGCCATCGATCAGTGGTTGCAAACCTGGAATTAACTGATGTATTTGTTGATACTTGTGTATTTTTTTTTTTTTAATCGATGCTTTGCAGAAAACATATCCAAGGTTGCCAGGTTTGCTACACTACCTTGTGACGTTTTTTCCCTTCGAGCAACGGGCACTCAAAGTCTTTATAGCTTCCACAGCGAGATTCTTCACACCTGCATATTTTTTTGTGATGTATCATTTACAGGAAACAGAGCCGCATGTAACCATTCACAAATGTATTAGATTAGCCAACTTCTCAGCACAAAACGCGTTAGAACCTGTTAAAAATAGTATCTAATCATCAAGATGGCGCAGGGACGGAGGAAAACATCCTCCCTACCAGACTATGAAAGAAAATAGAGCTACATATACTGGGGGGGGGGGAATAATTTTTGAAGGTCAGTTTAAAGATGCTCTCTAATGTGATTAACTTCAGCTTTGAGGGAAGATTATTTTAATGAAGTACAGCAGATAAAAGATGTGTGATGATGAGTCATCAGCCAGTATTAGGATAACCGGAACACTACAGACTAAATGTAGGGATAATGTGAGACACATTACTAATAAATGTGCAACTTTACAAACAATCTATGTGGGCTAAATGTTCGACATGTTTTATTGTTGTCTGTGTGTCTTTATATGCTTGTGTGTTCATCGTTTCTATCCTAATAATTGTTAAGACTGTTTTTTCAGGTTCGGCTAAACATCTTTGGGTTTCACTAACGATCTTTCTTGAAGGTGTTAACTTCATTTTTCTTTTAAGGAGGGGACACAGGGGACAATATTAATACTTAAACCCCAAACTAAGTGTACATGCTACTGTGTGGTGTGAGGGAGTGATGGAAACTGTGCATCATTCTATTAAATCCAGAAGTAATTAGAAGGAAGAAATGGAACAGCAGAAGATGGGGAAACAGTACATGTAGTACAAGACAGAATTCACCACAGGGGACCATGGCAGGTCACGAGGGCAAGGTTTCACAGGCCTGCTTTAATATCCACCATGACTGTTGTCCATTTTATTTGTTTAGACTGGTAGCAAACCCACGGCATGACCCCCTGCAAAGAACAGCCTCAAGACTCTAAGGAGGGAGATTTTTTGTATTGAGATCACGAGTCTCCGGACCTTGATGTTAACTAGCAATTCAAAGAGTGGAGATAATAACCCAGCTGTCCTCGTATCGTGCTGACCATTCATGAGGAACACAAAGTGTTTCGTATATGTGTTCCACTTGTCTCACAGAGTGGGATTGTGAACAGAAAGGAAGGGGGGAGAGAAAAGTATTTAAATATGTGTTCAGTTTTTTTCATCTTGAGCCAGTTACAATGTGAGACAAGGGCTAAAAATGCTGTGCAGTCCCACAAGAAGTGGGACACCTGATCACCCTGGTGGGATGTTATTAAAGGAGACCTGAATGGACTGACTTTAGATTGCCTGAGCAGGAACAAGGAGGCTCCAGCATCCACTAGGGGGGGATACTCCATCACACACCCACTCGGTTCAGACCGTCACCTCCTTTTGTTCCTGTGTTCTGACACCAGAGGTCAGCAGCGTGCACATGGATGGCTCATCCAGCAGTGTGTGCAGCAGTGGTGCACTTAATGGGGGACCACCAGGGATCCGCAAAGGAGGGGTTCTATTGGGACATATTTTCAAACAACCCCCATTTTTTATTCTTTTTTGTGGAACAACAACAAAATAAATAAATAATTAAGATTAAAAGCTCTCTTTCTAACCTTTCTACAGTTTGGGTTTAAGTTTACTTAAAAAGAAAGAAAAGAAAAAGCACTAAAATTATTTTGTAGCCAGTGCTGAATTTAACGTGTTTGCTCAGGAGGTCATGGGCTCAAATGTGGAGAGCCACACGGGAAATGCAATACCAAAAAGAAAAACATTTGTGACTTCTTCTTCATCAAAATCATACGTGTAGCACAATCTTCTACTGTGTGTTTTTTGTGTTTCAGCTTTATTTGAAACATTTTGGAATCTCGAGCTGAATAAAGTTACAGGATCTGAGCCAAACTCACTCGACACACAGTAAAAGTACAGAAACAATGTAACACCAGAGTTTGACCCAGGATTTTGTGTCATTATTTGAACACTGTTGTTCCGTCACTTATCCAAACTGATGCTCTCGTGCAGATATTTTTTGGAACTTACTTATCTCTGCTTGTTGTTGTTCGTTAACACGTATTTGTTTCGGCCCCTCTTCATAAATCTGCCACGCACTTTAAAGTAAAACTGCATGGATGTACCCAACAAAAGGTCAAACTCATCATATCTGATCTTGAATAAAAAGTCAGTCCAAAAAAAAAAGGATGTCAAAAGTGAAATGATGAATTAAACCAAGATGTACTAACCAAGTGGAGAGCTATTAATTGAAGCACTGCCTGGGTTATTAATCCCATTTTAGATCAATAGGCTGTTTTGGTGCTATCATCTGTGCCACTGTTGGTTGTTTACTCAAGAATATGATATGGGTTTGCTCTTTTTTATTATTATTTATTTAAATAATCTCTTATATGTTATACTTTTTTAACTGGTTGTTGTCTAGAAGGTTCATGTCCTAAAACATACCATTTTTTTCTTTCTTTAAATAATAAAAACAAACAAACTGTGGATCCAAGATTTTTTCTTTTTAAGGAAATAAAAGTCAACACAACAGCATTTGTCCCCCTTGTTGTCCTCATCAGGCCTGCAGTGGATCTGCGCCCCACAGTTTGAAAACCACTTGTTTACCATCTCTTAGGAATTTACTATTGTTGCATTTTATAAATCGAAATGTAATTTTTACACAAGCAAATATTAAATTGTATCATGTTTAAAGGGAACCTGAGCTTGTTTTGTTTGTCCATTCGGTTAAATAAAAAGTTATATAAAATTAAACAAATACCAGTGCTCTTGAATGCAGTTACATTATAACACTGATCCAAACTATCTCAATTTAGAGCCAGTGACTTTAGTGTGCTGTATTAGTTAAACAGTCCTTGTGATTTATTATCTGATGGTTACAAAATCTCTGTCAATATAAGAGCTTGTCAAATATCAACAAGACACTGATAAAAACAAGTAAAACACTGTGTCTTTTGCCTGGATTCACTTTATTTCTGGACTCTACTGACAGCAGCCCCCTGATGTTTTGTTCATTCATGTCTGTGTAAAGCTGTAAATCCTTTCCTGCTGTCACATTTACCTCCCTGTGTACGTTAGCTACAGAGACTCATATCTCTCTTTCCCGACACTAAAATTCCCCACAGATTAAGATTCCTCAGGACAGGATCTGCAGTCTTGTATCCAGATGCCCTTGACATGCAAAAGTTCGGGAGTCCCTGCTGCAGCCACGGCTTTAGCTGTTGCGTCGGGCTTTTTTTGAACACAGAAATACATATATACCCTATCATACTCTCTCTCCCCTTCTTCCCTCTGCCTGATGTAGTGTGACAGTGTGTTCGCCCGCAGCACTCTGCTGGCGTGGAAACAATCAGCTTTGACAGAAAGGGGGTGGCGGTGGAGGGGATAGAGGGAGGCAGAGGAAGAGGGAGGGATGGTGGGTGAGGAAGGGTGGAGGGGAGGCTGCGGCCTGAGGCCTGTGTATGATGAACTGGATAGAAAGACCCGTCATGAGAAGAGAAACAACACACAAACATAATAGATAGATAGATAGATAGATAGATAGATAGATAGATAGATAGATAGATAGATAGATAGATAGATAGATAGATAGATGCTTCCTGTTTTTGTCTTTTCCCCTGTCCTCACTGTTGCCTTGATTGAATTCACCTGTGCCTTGTTATCCCTCTTTGTGTGTTTTTGTTCTGGTAGGTAACTTTAGTTAGTCTTCTGTTTTTGCTGTTTCTCTGTATTAAATAAAGTGTCTTCTTCTTTTTGTCAACACATGGGTCTCCATTATGGACCTTATTGCCACCTTGATATTGATATAAAGAAAAAAGATACACTCCTGAGTCCAGCTTATATAAGACATAAAAATATTTGTTTTATTTTTGTCCCTTTTATAATCCCTTCATCTCTTTTCTGAATGTTTATATTGTCCCAGCCTTTTCTGTTAATTCGTTCATATGGGTACTTTCAAAGCAATATTACTCTCAAGAGACCCACACCTGCGTAAATTATCAAATACCCTAAAATGTGTTAAGTATAATTTAATGAGTGTGGAGAAACTCTCTGTATGAATTACAGCAGAAGTTTAATTAAATGTCTCAGTGTGTTTAACTATCAGTTATCATTACTTTACTCATTCCTGCAGAGCCCAATTATTAAATTTAAATAATTTACAGTCTCATTAACAATAGATTTACTACATCTAAATGTTCCTGGCTAAGTTCACACTGCAAACCTTTGTGCTCATTTCTGATTTATTGCTCATATACGTTTTTTCCCCCTTTTGCTTTGCTCTTAATGTTGTTCTTGTCCTGAACTATTCTGCAATGTGCAAATGAGCAATACTGTCACAGAGATCATGCTGCTTTGCAGAAGTCAGTGTGCAGCGCTGTGTTTGTAAGAAGCCAGTGAATTTGTGAGAAGGTGACAACGAGGATGTTAATTATGGCTTGGTGTTCCGGTAAGCAGGTGAGTGGGATCATCACATGAATGGCTGCCACGGCCAATCAAAATTGTGGATTTGATCCAAAATTTTAGGATGTGACTTTCAACAAGATTCAAAGGAAAACTGTCCATTCAGACTTTCCCTCGGCGATGATGGAGGACACAACAAAGAATGTAAGTAAACTGAAGGTTTACATACACAAGGAGATGAGGGCGGAGTGGAGACACATAGGGAGAAACACACAGCAGAACTGAATCTAACTGAGGGAAGGGATACACAACTAAACATAATGCACATTAGCGGCTCTCAAAAGCAGGAAGTCTCAACACTGAGACAGACAGCGACACAAAATTGACATCAGTAAACAGACATGACTGACTACACACAGGGGACGCTGGGGAGGACACACAGAGAGGAGAATTAAACAAACTGGACACGAAAGGGAACAAAATTAAACAGAGAAATGAGATCTAGAAACATGAATAACTAAACTAGGAAACAGTGGAAATACTAAACCAGGAGACTAAACAATGAAAACTAGAATGCAATCATAATAACTCAGAAACAGGAGAGAAAAAACATAGGAATCATAAAAATTCACAGAGGTGATTCAAAGTGGTTACCATTCATCTGTTTTATAAAATATAAAATATATTGAATACACAGTGATAACAGTGAATACAAAGGACAAAAAATATTCTAAAGAAGAATATTCTTTATTCACTGCTTCAACACTGTCAAAGTCCGGGCACTGGGGAGGCCAATCCATGACTGATAGTGTTCCACTGTGTGTTTTTCCATCCAGATATGCTTTTACTGCAATCGCAGTGTGTTTGGCATCTCTTTCATGCTAGAAAATGAAGCTGATGTCAATCAGAGACTTCCCAGATGGCATTTCATGCTGGAAATCTGATAATACACTTTTGCTTTTACAAATCCATCAGTTCCAACAGATCCCCAACACCACTGACTGAAACATGGCCTCAAACCATGATAGATCGTCCACCGTGTTTTACAGATGGCTGTATCTTTCTCTAACGATTGAAACCAAAATGTTCCAAATTGGATTTATCACACCGAGAGACCTGTTACCACTGATTTTCAGTTCAGTTCTTGTGTAATTTCGCATACCCCAGCTTTTCTCCCTCTTTCCCTTCCTGTTTCCCTTCCTCTTGACAGCCACCCTTTTTTTTCCCTATTTCTTAAAGACATGACTTTCAGATACTGTTTACCTGCTGTAGGTAGTTTTTAAAGCCTGTGTAGACACAACACTGGGTTCCTTTTTACACTTGAATGAATCACAGCTACACATTCCTCCGAAAATGGTGACGTACAAGGACTGGACTGAAAATAAGTGATAAAGCAGCCAATGTCTAAGAAAACCTTAAAAACTTTTGCTCAAGACCACTTAAAAACATTATAAGAATGCCTGCCTCTGTAAAAGCAAAACACATAGAAATGAGGGGTGGCTTAAGACTTTTGCACAGTACTATAGCTGGTTGGATTGACGAGTTAAGTTTAAATATACAAATAAAGCATGATCTAAATTCTCTGCTGCACTGCATATTAGCAAACAGTAAACATCTACTGATGTGTTGTAACAACCTGTTGAAAGGCGCAAAAAACTTCAGATCATTTAAGGCCTTCCTGACCTGAGTGTCGCTCTCCCACTTGACTCTTTTTTCTGATTTAGTTAAAGCCATCAGGTCCTTTAAGAGGGTCTCTCTCAACCTCTTCAAACATCTTATCAGGCTCTGATTCCAGGACTTGAAGCTTGTGTGTGAAGAGGGGTGTGTGCGTGTGTTGATGGTTCAGCTGCCTCGTCTGCTATAACCAGCTAATAAATATGAAAACAGCAGGTTAAAACTTTTTTATTCGTCCCGTGCCTGAAAGGATTATACCCTTCTATAGAGTCCCGTGAAAAATCCCCCAAACCTCATAATGCCCAATGTTGTCCCATAAAACTGTGTTGAACAAAAGATGGAGAAAGGGGGCTTTTTCACGCATAAGGGGTTTTCTCAAGAGCGCATTGAGAGGAGCCCCGGCCGGGATCCGCCCATAGATTATCTGGCTGTCGGTGAAAGCCCGGCTGGGAGAGGCAGGTGCGTGTGCCAGGCACAGGGGGGTCGTGGGGGCCCGGTGACCGAGCAGAGGGTGGTGAACTATGGGGAGTGCTGCGCAGCTGCCAGCAGGAATGTTTGCAGATTGTCACTTCCATTTAACTTGCTCTTTTTCTCTCCTCTCCACCCACCCACCCCAGCCTAGAGATGGAGCTGGTCTCCCAGGTTTCCCTCCCACCTCCGAGCCGCAGAGATCGGACTAAACGGTGACACCACGGCCACAAAAGCGACAACCGGCGCGGGTCGTCTCCGCCCCTGCAGCGTGAAATTGTGGATTAAACTGATAAGGAGGAAGAATGATACTGATCCCACATTTTTTGAGGGCGCTTTAGAAGGCTAAGCGAGTGCGATGTAACTGGTAAAGCAGGGTTAACACACTGTAGTCCCCAGAGGCTTCTTTCATACAGGTTATTGGATTTTAGGCTTCTTTTTTTTTTAAGTGCAATCTTCAACATATGGTGGCCTGTAGACAGAACTGAGGCTCTTTAATAATGCAGCTCATAAATTTATCTCTGCAACTTTGCCAGAATTTACCAAAATAAAATGAAAGATGCAAATTGCATGTCCCCTGAACTCAGAGAGCATTCATTTGTCACGTGGAAGCATCACCTCTTATCTTTACTTTCATGCATTCGCAGGAAAAGCCTATGCAAAATTAGGAAAATGCATTTATCACAGAGGATAGTCGTCCGCCATGTTGACCCACACAGGCTGCATCTTTGCCTGGAAATGGCCCTCTTTGCACCCTACCTTAGTCTCTAATCTCTTCAGTCCAAACTGTGTCCTCTTTCCAAACTGTGGCCTGAGGCTACGTGTGGGTCCTCAACATAATCCCCTTCAAAACTCTGCAGTCCCTGTTATTCCACTGGGGTTTGGCAAAAGTGCTTCATGTCAGAGCAGCACAAAGCTCAATGCTTTTTCACACCATCTTCCAGCAAAAAGGGATTAATGTCCTCACCATTATGAATAATGAGAATGAATAACAAACAGCTCCCTATTTATCCCACTCGATTAAATAAAGGAAAGAGTGTCCTTGTGCTTTTTTATTGAACTGTCTTGAGGGTGCGTATGGAGGTCGTATATAAATAAAAGAAAAGCCTAAAAGCCATAAATTTAGTCAGCATGTGATGCTTCAAAGTGTTTGCACTGATTTCATCTAGTGACTAATGTCTCAGCCAAGAAATTTGATTTCTCCATATTTCTGTACACAAAGAGCTCAAGAAAATGTTACGTAATTCATTGTATTTCATTTGATAATTTGACCCTGAATTGGATAAGTGATAGAGAATGGATGGATGGATAATTTGACCTTGCTGTGTATGGCTTTTAAAATTAAAAAATTAAAAAATAAAATTACTGATGATTATACTTGTATTTTTTTTTAACTTGTGTTGTTTAATTTTGAGTCTAGCAAAATGGCAATATGAAAAAAAAAATGCTGGGCGTATGAGTGTGCATGAGAATTTTTCAAATTAGTATCAAATAATCAGGTCAGTGTATGCTGAAGTAATCTACCTGAACCAAAAGCTCAGGCTCAGACATCCTTTCTGCTCCTGACTCTGTTTGGTGTCAGAACGATGTGAAAGCAGATATCCCTAATATAGATATCACTGCAGTAATGCAGATATCACTCAGGCACAGCGGCTCCACCTGTTCAAACCTTCTGTTTGTGAGGAGCAGCCAATCAGGAAAAAACTTCTCTTAAAGGCAGAGTAGTTTAACTGAGGGCATATCTCAGAAATAAATAATAATCAATAAGATGACAACCCATAAAACTAAAAAAAATCCCTAATTTTAGTGTCAACATTTGCCGTTTGTTTTTCCTTAAAGTGTCTCTTCTGTATCATACTTATATTACATTTATCTTTCACTTATGGTCTCAGATTATCCAACAAGCACAACTCTGCACCAACATCTGCCAAACAGACAGTGATTCATGGAATAATGAATGAGAGAAGCATTTCTCTTAGGAGACATAAACGATGATCAATGTGACAAATCAGCTTTAATACCCCCCACCACCACCCTACCCCACCCAAAAAAAAGGTGGAATAATGAACACTTTGAGCCGTGAGTGACAAAACATCTCCTCTGCATCTCCTTAAAGTGCCCCCTGTGCATCGTGACCTTAACATTTCGCTTCTTCGCATCTGTTCCTCCTCTTCTCCTCCGCACGCACTGGATCACAGCTCCTTTACCACAGCTGCCAGAGCGGACAATGGCGGCTCAGAATGAGAATATGAAAATGAAATATGAAACAGTGGTGTGATAAACTGGTAGATAATCATCTTTTCATTAAACTTTCATCCCCAGTGACTTAAAAATTCAAGAGCCCAATTACAGAGCTTGTATCTCTCTTTCTCTCTCTCCCTCTCATTTCTCCCTCACTCTTGCTTTTCTTAACAAGAGCAGTCAGGGAGAGGGGGTGAGTGGCTTAAGGGATGAGTGAGAGCATCATTATGAAGCGGTCACGGGGAGGATGGGAAGGCGGGGGGTGGGGTGGTGGGGTGAGATGACCCATCGTCCTGAGTGGAGGACAGGGAGCAGCAGGCCTGATTTTAGCCTGTCCAAACATGGAGGAAGAGGAAGAAGAGATGGTGAGAGAAAGACAGACAGACATGTGGAGCGTACAGCCATGCGGGTCTGATGGATGGATGGGTGGATGGATGGATGGATGGATGGGTGGATGGATGGGTGGATGGATGGATGGATGGATGGATGGATGGGTGGATGGATGGGTGGATGGATGGATGGATGGGTGGTGGTGGTGGGAGGCAGACAGGCACACAGACGAGCTAAGAGGAGTATAGATTTTCCAGGCAGATAGTGGAAAGATGTGTGCATCCTGATGAGTGCCACAAACAGGGCGCATGACTCTCTCGTCTGCCTGTTTCTGTGTTGTGTGTGTGTGTTGTGTGTATGTGTATATCTGTGTGTGTCAGTGTATTAGCAGTCAGAGCACTGAAGCCCACGGGCGATTCCTGTGTGTGCTTGCGATAAAGGGAAAAAGGGAGGAAGTATAACGGGGGGGAAAGCGGGGCGTAGAGGCGGGGGTGAGGGGTGGGTGGGTGAGAGTAGAGATGAGGAAGTTGGATGGGGGTATGGGAGGAGGTGGGGGGGGGATAGAGAAAGAGAGAGAGAAAGAGAGCATCTAGCAGAGCATTGAGCTTCCTCTGTGCTGTCAAAGCCTCTGGATCATGTCCCCATCGGTCTCTCGCTCTCTCTCTCTCACACACACACACACACACACACTTTCCCTCACCCAATTGCTCTCTTTCCCTCAAACCAACCCCTCCTCCCCTCCCTCTCATGAAAAGAGTGTCTTGGCAGGGTAATTAAGAATGGCCTCTAAACACAGGAGTATGGCAGGAAAGCTCCAGATGAAAGTAAATGATTAAAATAATTACAGGCTGAGAGCTGACGAGCCGGAGTGTGGGGTGGCCGCCGGACATTTGTCGGTAATTAGATAATTAATCTGAATGCAAATGATGAGCCCTAACGAAGCAGTCAAGCTGAACCAGCGACAACTGCCGTGAGTGAAATGTAAGGTGGGGGGGGGAGAGAAGAGAGAGGGAAAAGCAGGGGAAGAGATTTGGGCTGGGTGGAGAAAAAAAACAAAAAGAAAAATATGAATTTTATTATAAAACCTCCTGAAAGTCAGCATGAGCAGACTCAACTGCAAGAAGAAGAAGCAGCAGCAGAATTGCAAATCAATAAGTGTTTCTGGCAGTGACGGTGGAAAAACACCCCCCACACACACACACCTCGCCTCACTCTGTTTGTAACTTTCACTCCTAATGACGAGTAGACATGAATATCTTGTTAAAAATATACAAAAAGGCACAAGCCATGTGTTGTGCAAAAAATAAATAAATAAAAAATGTCTGCACTGAAACACCAAATGAAGGGTACGAACATGAAATGGCACCTGAGGAAGAAAACAGAGCGCGCTTTGCACACCCTAAAATGCGTGAGCAAATTGTGGATTTACTCACTCGCTGCAACACATCCAAACACACACTCGTTATATCTCCGCACCTCTTCCTCATACACACTCTCAAATACTATCAGCAAGTGTATGTGCTCTAAGCGGAGGTAAACACTGAACTTCAGAGCTTATTCGGAGGCAGGGTTGTGTTTTTTTCTCTCTCTCCAAGGTTGGTATCTGTGCAAGAGTGTGGATCACATCTTTAAATTTAAATAAAGATCTTCGGGGTTTATTCGTCGCGATTCTGAGCAATAAAGCTGAAAGTCTTACAGAATACAGCAAATATTATATATTGCTAAAGATGTGGCAATTCTGTCTTCATTAACAGCAGTGGGCATTAAAGCACCCCACAGTATTATAATAAATAACTTCCTGAGTGGGCAAAAAAAGAGCTTGAAAAGGTAAAGCTGTGATTATTTAAATGGTATTAAGAATCTCATTTGAAATCAAATAAATAAAACAACTCATGTGATGCAAGTGATGGTGATGGTTTCACATTTTGCACATTCCACCACCAAGAAGAACACAAACACGCCTTTCTGCAAAACTTTCAACTGTCATAACTTGCAGGTTTTACATAAAATACAAATACAAACAAATCTTTATTAAGGCTATACAGGTGAATCAAGAAGCAGCAAGAGATAGCATAAATTTATAGGGCACATACACACACACACACACACACAAGTGGGAAACGGGCACACAGTTGGAACTATTTAAGATGATAACAAAGAAGAAAAGCACACAGCAAAGCTACAGAGACAGATTACTAACAAAATAAAACAGCAACTAACTAAATGGAGAAATTACATGGCACAGTTGAATACTTGACATCAAGATGCTAAAAGAGCCTAATAAATTAAAGCACGAGGGATTAAATATCTAGAACTAAAGAGAACTAAACTAACCAAGCAATTCAAAAACTAAAGCATAAGAACAATTGAGAAATAGAAGACTCAAATTAACAACAAAATAACCAGAAAAGCACAGACCATGGTGTGAATTTAACTGAAAAAGCCAAATTTGTCTTTTATTAATGTTTTTCTAAACTCAGTGAGCACAACAAGGGCAAAAAATGACTCCAAAATTGTGGCTAAATTGTGGTTCACATTGAAATCTAATGAAATAAAGAACTTTCAATCCCAACTGTTAGTGTTCAGCATCTATCAGTAATCCAGGTTTCGGTGCTAAGTTAATTCTAATACCTAAACACCAAAACATTTCAATTGCCATCATGTAGAAGGGGACATGGGGGAGACAGAAAGACATGTTAAAATAACAAATAACATCCACATGAATACTAAGACTCTTTGAATGGTAAGTTTCCCATCAGACTCCATTTGGAATTTTAAAAAATAAGATACTGTTTGGATTATAACATTATACAGAATACTTTTGTGTTTTCCGACAGTCCTTAAATTACATATTTGGCCTGCTGTATGTGTCTAACACAACTACACAATATAAGTCATCCAACAACTCACCTGCTTGATCTTCTGTAGAAGCCACACAATCTCAGTCTCCTGCAAACAACCAGGTCTCCAGTCTTCACTGTCGTCTGATGTCCAAGGGAGGAGCCGCATTTACCTATGCATTCATATCTGCTTTACTAAATAAACTGGAAGCAATATCTATTGATATCCTTCATTATTCTAGATTCACCAATTAACCTGACACGAATGTATTTGCACTGTGGAAGGAAGCCAGAGTACCTGGTGAGACCCCACCCATGCACAGGAAGAACATGCAAACTCAACACAGAAAGGCCCGAGCCAGCCAGAACCTGAACTTGCTGTGAGGCGACAACGCTAACCAATGCACTAACTTACATATAACCTAAAAACAAACCCTAACTTGGCAACCCTCATATTAAAAACTTCAGCTTCTCTTTGTGGGTTCCTTTCCGTCTGCCTTGACAATACTACTTTTTTTTCCTCCGATATTTAACTAAAAGAACTGTTGATGGGTTTTCTTGCTATTTTGGGGTACAGAGTGGTACTAAATGAGAGCATGGGTATGTGCCAATTTTTTAGCATCTAAAATCAGTAGCTATCACTGCAACATGGCAACAGATATCTCGGAAATTTATATTTCACATTTTGGACAATATCATTAATGTTTTAACCTGAAAGTCTTACATGTTGGATCTGTATGCAGCAGTTGGCTGATGTGTTGGGGTAGTGGGTAGAACAGTGGTTAATAGAGTTGCCTCACAGCAGATATATCCTGGTTTGACTTTTTTGACTTACTTGGCTGTGTGAAGATTGCATATTCTCTCTGTAATCCTAAGACTGGTGATTCTAACTTGTCTTGTCTGTCTCTCTGTGATAGGCTGGTGCCCGGTTAGGGGTGTACTTCACCTTTGAAAATGTGGATGAGGATACTCATCTATTCAAAATCTCCCATTGGTCAGCTGTTAAATGTAAATATATGGACTTAGATCGGTTTAATACCAGATGAATCAACTTGGTGATCTTTTGTGTCCTCTATTCAAACGAGTGTGTCTGTCAGCAACAAATGTGTCATTTTGTAAGTCAGATCTTCTTATTTTAGCTGCTCCCTTTAGGGGTCACTATAGCAGATCGTCTAATGCCATCTTGTCCTATCCCTAGCATCTGTCACACCAACTCTTAACTCACAGCCATACCACCTTGAACATGCCTGGTCTCATGGCAGGTCCTGGTTAGTACTTAGATGGGAGACTGCCTGGAAATACTATGTCCTGTAAGTTTGTGGGGTGACTATAGCTCAGGAAGTAGAGCAGGGTCATCCACATATTGGAATGTTGTCACATGGATCCCTGGCTGCTCCAGTCTGCATACCAAATTATGCTTGGGGAAGATACTGAACTCCGGTGGCTTTCTGATGTGCTCATTGGAGTGTGAATGTTAACTAGAAAGTATTTTTCACACATTGGCTCATGTGATGAGGCACACGATCAATAGTCAGTCAGTGACCTTCTTAAGATACAACTCCCACTAGGGCTTAAAGACCTGGGACTCTCCAATATTTGGTTTTAGAAGTGAAGAAGCTTCTTGGATGAAACGTCTTCACAAATCTTAAGGAAATCCAGTTGCTTTTCTTTCTGAGCTCCATGACCTGGATGACAGAGAAACCTACACAGACAGCTCCTTCTAACCTTTTTTATACTTCTCTAAAGCAAGCATCTCACATATATTGCTCTTTCTCAGCATGAAGCTATAGTGCTGCTCACTGATCATAGCTTCAACAACTCTTTCCCATATCTTCATGGTGTGGCTCACCACCTTGATCCCTCTGAAGTTACTACAGCTCCTCACGTCACCCTTCTTCATTTTTAAGTGATAAATAAATCAACAAATCCTGACATGTTTTCAAGAAGCATTGGTTACTCAGGACATAGCTCCTTGTTAGTGCAAATTATCCTCTCCATCCACTCCTTTAAGAGACTCTGGAGGAAAAATGTCCACCACTCTCATTAAATAGAGACAGTTTGCCCACTCAGTCATTCAGTTCACCTCATCATAACCACTGGAGACCACCTCTTTGCTGTCAGCATGCTTGGTTGGCACCTTGTTAGTCTGTGCTGGCTAATCCTGAGTGCCATCATCAGGCAATAACTTCAAAACACAAAATACTAGTGACAGATTAAATAAACAGGTTTCTGTGAAATATTCATTTTACAGCTGGAATAAGATGAAAATACCATTTATAATGTTGCTAGTCTGTGATGGTCATCTTTGTTATTTATTTCTTTTTTTGTTTTATAAATTAAGATATTGTGTGTAATTTGGGGAAAATAAAGGATAAAACACTATACTTTGACTCAGATGTCAGATCTGGCATTAGCATTTATTTACATGAAAATTTCCAAGAAAAGACACATAAGAAAACAGTTCAGGACAAGAGTATTGGCAACTGCTATAGAACCTTTGTGTCAATAAATGTGGATTCAAACACTCTATTAAAGAGAAAATACCCTGGTTTTAGATATAGAAAATAATACCAAAGTCTTTTGTTTGCAGCCTCTATTAAAAACATTAAGAGAAACAAAATGTACTCTACAGGGTAGAAAACTGGCCCTTTGAAGGCTACAACTCCCCCCGTATTATGCTTCCAGGGTGACACAAGATTCTTTTTGTCTTTGTTTTATTCTTATTTATTCAACCCTTATGCCAGGGGAGATAATGAAATATTCATAATAAGATTATAGTAAGAACACAACTGTTTTAAAAGCCTTTAACACCCCGCCAGAGTAAAAGCGATGGTCACACACCAGATAAAAATCAGTGAAAGGCATCTTATTTGAAAAATACCAGCACCAGTCAATCCTGATATATTTGTGCATCCTGACTGATTATGCTACAGGTGAATGTATCTAAACATTTTAATTTTGGTCTAGTTTATGTAACTATGGGGCCATTATAACATCAAAAACTATCCTGTCTGTAAGCATCCACAAAATGACTAGCAATCACATTAAGAGCAAACTCCAAAATGATCAAACTTTACAATAAGAACAAATAGAAACAGATAAAACTTTAATGTTTTGAGTAAGAAAAGCACATTTTCAGCAGAGTCCTCCCAGAGTCAGTGTTTGTGTGCATGTCTGTGACAAACACAAGCATGCTGCCAAGTCTTTCTTTTTTCCCTTGAATATTTACTCCACGACCAGTTCAAACTCCTCAGCCTGGTCAAACTCTGCATTCATCTTTGCAGCCAGAGCGTCCAGTTCCGTGGTGTCTATCTGCTGGACCTTCTTCTTCCTCCTCCTCCTCTCCTTCACCACAGCCACTCCGGGGATGTCTGGGTCCGGCTCGGGGAAAGCTGAACCACCGCAGTCATCAGCCTCAAGCAAAGACGTGAATGAGTTCAGTCCTGTAAAGGATCCTGCAGAAACCTCCAGGCCAAACTTGGACACCCCGGCTCTCCGGACCTCTGGGGTTTTCAGCTTCTCAAAGCCGAATAAAGTCTCACGAGACTCGGGGCTGTTGAGTGAATTCTCGCTGAGCCTGCTGTAAGATCGGCGTACCTTCTGCGACCACACCGCGTCCTCTGGATCCATCTGCGGGGGGTGAGAAGCGGGCGGCGGTGATGAGGGGAGGATCGGTGAAGGCATAGTGGCCTTTTTCTTCTTAGCCGAGGAAGAGCTGCTCTCTCGGCCCGGGACGGGACCGGGCGTGGAGACCTTCGGCTTTTTCTGCTGGATGCCCTCAGAGCTGGACGGCCTCGGCGTGTTCTCCTTGTTCTGTTCCGATAACGCGACTGTTTTTCTGGGCGCTATTTTTCTTACGGTGATTGAGCGTTTAACAGCGAGAGACGGCAGCGCCATTTTGTTGTCACTTTGAGCTTGCGGAGAGCTCAGCCGCGGGGAGCGTCTCCGCTGCGAGCTGTCAATGCTATTAGAGTCCGTCATTATGCTCCGAGGAGTCCCTTCGTTCATCCCAACAGTCTCTTGAAGAAACTCCAGATACTTTTCCCTTCTTACAGCAGATCAGACTGTAACTCAACCAACACAGGGCACACAACAACAGCGAACGTTCAAATTGCCCGCCCGCGTCGCGTGGAAAATATGAGCTTCCTTTGCTGTGACGTAAACACTGTGCGCCGGCTATCACAAACTTTTGCTGTGTAATCCATACAGGCGAGGCTAAGAGACTGCTCATAATTTAATCTGTTTTATATAAATACTCCAACTTGTATCAGGTCAACAGAATGGAATATTTAATCGGCATACAGGGACCGGATTTTGTCCTCGTCGCCGCTGATAATGTTGCGGCAAGCAGCATCATTCAGATGAAACACGGTATGACAACGCGTTAGCTTATAGCGTTAGCCGCATAGTCGGTTATTTTAGACAGATTTGCTAACATAGCTACATTTTAGAGTCTCTAAATGCATTAAATCGGCTTTCTGCTTCTAATAAGTACTACTTGAACCAATTTTTTATTCATTTTGCTAAATATTTACATGTAACTACACACTGAATGTGACTAAAGCTAGCAAAGCTAACAGTAAGGTAGCAAATAATATCTTCTATCGCAGTTTGATGTTTTTTCTCAGCATTATCATAACCTTTTCCTAGCTAATAGATCAACTCTACATTTCATTCGTAACTAAAGTTGGCAACCTTAGCATGAGTTGCCATAAGAAGGTTACTGACAACGAAAGTGAAAGTCACTGTATCACTGTGGAAATGGAAGTTTACTTACACTCACCATGGATAATTTTAGCCTATTAATGATTTGTTTGATCTGTTCTTTTTGCAGAGTGAAATGATTGTACAGCATGTGTCTTTAATGAATATAAAAATGAGAGTTGAGAGAACAAGTTTGAATTTACTTCGTATTTGGTTCACTTAGCAAGTTGTACCCTGATCTTATATTTTTGGAAGGCATCAACAGACTTCTGGCATAATTCTGACTGAGTTTTGACCACAATTCTTGATGCTTCAACCTGCAAGCTGTTAAATTGGGTTGAGGTTGAAGAATTTGGAGGTAGTCCTTCATTATTATTCTGTGCACTTTGTTTAAAGTACCAGCACCACTGCCAGCAAACTGCCCCAGAGCATGATGCTACCACCAGGCTTAACAGGTCATGCAGTGTTTTTACATCTGAAAGCCTCACCTTTACTCCTCCAAACAACATCTTGTCATTGTGGCCATATACTTAAATTATTGTCTTGTCTGGCCGTAATACTTTGATCGTTGAGTGATCCATGTGGGCAGCAATTTTGGAGCACGGGCTTCTTTTCTGGTGGGCACCCTCTCAGTCCATGGTGATGCAAACACCCTTCGCTGTGCATTGTGCCACCAGCAGTTTTAATTTCAAGGTTGGCTTGAGCCTTGGTGGTTCCTGAACAGCCTAATCAGTTTCCTCTCATCTGAAAGTGACTATTTGGGTCTTCCCCCAGGTGTTTGCAAAGTGGTGACACATCCATACAACTTGTACTTGCATTCATTTGTTTGAACTGATGATCTTGGAATCTGTAGTTGTTCTGAAATGGCTCCAAGAGATCTTCCTAACTTGTGTAAATCTACAGTTTCTTGGGCTTTTTCATTGTTCTGAGTATTTGTCAATCCAAATAGTGGTGTCAGTCAAATCCTTTTTATGCTGGAAAAAGAACAGTTCAAAGAAATCATCAATAGCCCAAAGTTACCATGGTCATGATTAGTGTGTGTGTATAAAGGTTTGACTACAAACTATAAGACAATTTAGGAACAGACTAATGAATTTGTGTTCTTCCTTATATTTTTTCAGACTATGACAAGATGTTCAAGCTCAGTGAGAAGATTTTGCTGCTGTGTGTGGGAGAAGCTGGAGACACAGTGCAGTTTGCAGAGTACATCCAGAAGAATGTGCAGCTCTACAAAATGAGGAACGGTAAGAACCTCAGACATGATTGTTGTGATGCTGCTGGTCCTTATAGGTTTTAAGTTTAACTCTAAAATGTTTTTGGGAAACCAGTTTGCTTGCTAAAAACATTTATATTCAAAGCTTTGTGCCTTCTTTTTCTTAGGTTATGAGCTCAGTCCATCAGCAGCAGCAAACTTCACGCGAAAGAACCTGGCAGACTATCTTCGGAGCAGGGTAAATGTCCTGATATATCTATTAAAAAAAAGAATAATATAGTAAGGCTACACAGATATAAAGTCAAAGTGATCAATTTTATTTTAATCTTTGTGTCTCATTAATTTTTGCACCGGCTAATCGAAGACGGTGTGGTAAAGAGTTGGAAAACTGTAAAGTATTTAAGTTATTTTTTATTTTTTTGTTATAATGAAGTTTTCTTGTTATAATGAAGTTTTCTTGTTATAATGAAGTTTTCTTTATTTCTCTCACACTGAAAAAGTTTGGAGGTAGCACATAACAGAAACCAGATAAGTAAGAACAAACTTTTGACAGATTTATTTTACACATCAACATTGGCCTTGAGTGGAATGGAGATGATCTGTACATCTTCAGATACTACAGTCAATTTTACTGTGTGCTTTTTTTTTTTAATTGAAGAAGAATGGCTTCAAGCATTGTCTTTTAATATAAGAATTAGCTTGAAATTATAGGTGTATTCTTTATTTCGCCAAGTAAAAAACTTTGTCTGAGTTGTTAATTTGTTGGCACAGTGAAGATTACCTGATATAGTCATTCAATGCTGAAAACAATAGGGTTGCGCTTGAATCCAAGTTATATCAGTAGAATCAGATTTGATCATAATATTCTCGCATCTTTCTTTATTTTTGTTTAGTCGGTTTTAGTTAATTGTATTTCTTTTGCAGTGACCAGTCATTCTTCTTTAGTTTGTGGTTCCTTGTCCATCCACTTACCGTAATAGTTGTTTGTTATAAGTAATACCTTAGGAAGATATTTTTTCTTAAATGTACAGATCAGTTAATATATTACCTAAATGTCAAAGGAAGCTAAACATTTTTATAAGCACTGAGTTGACTAAGTCAACACCTTGATGTTTATCTGTGGAGGAAAGCGTTGAGTTTCCAGCAGTATATGCCACACCATCAGGACCCCACTCTCTATTTTGGGTCCATTAATGTGCCAATTTAGACTTGTGAAAAAAGAGATCCTTAGAAAGTGAAATTCACGAACAAGTTCATAAGTTTGAATAGAAAAAAGATTTTAAAAAAAACAATTAACAAAGTGAAAAAATTTTTTTTTACTTTACCTTGTGTCTATCAGAAATCCACACGTTTTTTTATTATTATTATTATTAGTATTATTATTATTATATGTTTGATATTGTAAAAATTATTTGTCCCTGTTGAATGCGGCCTCACCTAAGTGCTATTTTTTTTTTTTTTAACTGTCACAGCCACGAGCTTGATGTAAAGCAGTGGTGGTAACCTGTGTTTTGTGAGAGCTGCTTTCTCTTGCCCCGGGGAAAATGTGGTCTGTTGAGACTAGAGAGCAGAGACTACAATCATAACCAGCATAATTGTTTGACTTCAGGTGCCTCATACACACTATGCAGACATAAAGAAGTGATATCTTTTGTAGATGAAAAAATTTCTCCACTCTGCTTATTCAGAGTTTGATCATTGTAACTGATCCTTCGCAGGTGAGTCTCCACAAGTCCGTTAAGTTTTGTCTTAATGAGTGAAATCATAATTGGTGTAAGGGTTTAACGTTTCAAAAATGAGTGCAAATAAAACAAAATAAAGAAATCAGCAAAAATAATGCAACATATATCATATTTGGTGTTTTGCTAAACATTTTTTCGTCACTAGTTTCAGATGTGATTGAGCCCAAATGACTATCATGTCTAACAGAAAACAACCTGCGCTCGCTTAGTTTCCCCACACATATGTCATCTTGCAAAGATGCATTCGTTCTGCCTTGGACTCTCTGTCTTCCTCCATATTTTACTTTTTGCTTCAAGTATACTTCTACCCTTTTGCCCATTTTCAAATCATCTCAACACTAGTATCCTTGTATATTTTCTCTGTTAACAAAACAGTTGCTAATTAATCCCAAGTTCCAGTGGTCACCGTCTGAATTAAGCATATTCATCCTGGAGTAATGAATGAACATACCTATAAATATTTTAATTTCTATTTTAAATTAATTACACTCTTCTGCCAGTATTTGCAATCTCATTTGGCTTAAGGGAACAAATGATAAAATCACCAACTAATTCAAGTAAGACTAACCATATAAGGTAGGTTTACTCATCCAATTTAAAAATGTGTTTTAGTTTCTACTTGAAATTCATTTTCTTTGCTCAAAATGAAAACATAGTAACAGAAGCCCTAAGTGTGTTGATGACACGGCAGTGCTGTGGTGGTGCTGAAGAGGTGGTATTACAGAGGAGCTCAGGTGGGAATGAACTCCCACTTGAGTTGGCACATGTGTTTGTATCATTGTCATCTTGAGACACTCATGTTAAACCAGCAGATGCATTTTGACAGAGCCAGCTACATTTGTCAGCTTGTTGTGAAAGATGACTGAGGGTTCTCCCTCTGAGATTTCCTGTAACACCTGAGCCTGCAGGCCTGTCTCTCACCCTCACTACGCAGATCTGCTGAATGTCTTATCAAAAAATTCTGGTTTTGACCTTTAGTTTTTTATTAGATCTTTTACACAACAAGACAGCCAACCCTGAGATTGAGAAACACGCAAATTACTGCTACTTTATCTGTGTTACTTCATGCAGATGTTATATTGCAATATATAGAGCTGGGGGGGTCAGTACCTTAACACTTTAATGTTAATTAACCATTTTATTTGTCTTTGTGTTAAAAATGTTCCTGGTGACTAATTTACTAGTAGCTAAAATATTTTAAAAAAGACTAGCCGAGTAGTTTAGTGGCTCTTTCTCATAGAAAGTGATCTGCTTTTGGTACTGACTCTCATTCTTCATGCATGCTGTATGTATCCGCTGTGCTATGCTTTGCTTGATGCCTCTGTAGACTGTTCATGCACAGTGCAAACTATTGGAAGAATGAACACTTGAGCTCAGTCAGGGTTAAATGCAGTCTGTAGAAAGATTGCATGTGTTTTTAAGAGTCCTGAGAAACTATTTATCACTTTCTTCTGTAGTCAGTTTATCTTTTCACATTCTTCAATTATCAAGTTCAATTTTAAATTCCAATGACATATGTGGCACTTCGGGCCATATATAATGAACAAATCCCGAGTTCAGCCTCCTGATAGCCTGGTGAGTAAAGTGGGGATTACAGGGCAATACTTAACGTAAATGCACTAATGTCCATTTGGGTTCCAGTGACATAAATTTCATCAGTCAGTTTTTGCAAATGTCCCTCCAACATCCATTTGTCTGCCTTTTTTTTTTTCTTGACTGCACAGACTCATCTGCAGAAAATTTACATTACAGTGCACCAACTATGCAGACTTTAAAGAAATATAAGAGGAATGACTGCTGAGCCATCAGGTCTCCAGCTGAGCTAAGCTTAAAGCTGTTCAGCAGTCTAGCACCTGGTTTCACTTCTTTTCACTTCACAACTTAAACCAGTTGTGGAACATGGTTGACCCCCCCCCCGAGCCTAATTCTGTTGGAGGTTTCTTCCTGTTAAAAGGGTTTTTTCCTTCTCACTGTCACCAAGTGCTTGATCATAGTGAGGGGATTTCGTATATCATATCTTCTCTGTGGCTGGGCGATAGACCAACAACAGCACAAGCATGACTAGCCCACAGATTGGTTGTGTTTTGGCATGGCCCCCCCATCTTGACAACAGACACTCTAAAGGTAGACAAACGGTCTACACGTTACCACACCCGAATCATCATTTCCCCATATGCACCAGATCTTCCTCATGCAGGTTGTAATACCAAATTGACTAAAACAAAATACCTTTCCTACCCTTTTTTTTTTTTTTAAATTACAGTTTTGTATTTTTATTTTTATGTATTTTTTTGCATATACAATATGATGTCAGTTAGTTCTGGTTTTCTAGTTTTATTTTTAGTTCTGTTACTTGAAATTTTATTCCGCACATAGCCAAAACTAAATATTAACACTAACCATAATAATCCTGCTTGTTCATTATTAAGTCAAGAATAATTAGTTTAACTAACTGTGAGGGCAGCATCCCACACTCTTACTTTTGTGTTGGGGGGGCGTTTATTTCTCATTTTAAGAAGTTGACAAACATCTCTCTGATTGGCCTTAAGAGCTTTACAGTTTATCGTGCACACAGCCTTCCCTGTCCTTAAAGCCTTAATACTGATGTAGGAAAACTTTTTGACAAGAACAAAATATGCCAAAGGGTTTAACTCATCAATGTTACAGACTTTGGCCTAAAGTTAAAATAGTGTCCTGATCGGGAAATCGTGAAACCAAAATATGTCTGTTTCGATACTTGATGCGTGGAAACTTCTCTAACTCTTCACAGAAATATGTTTGGATTTATAAAACCTGATATTTTTTTTTTTCCCCTGTCTCTCCAAAGGGGAATTTCTGACATCCCCCTAAAGAAGTTTTAGTCAGAGCTAAAAAGTTTTATAAATAAAGTAACATATTCTTGAGCATACTTTACATTTTTGTTCTCAGAAAGTCAGAAATGACAGGCAAATTAATAGGTGCTCATCAGATAAAGTCACACGTTGGTCATGAGTTACTGCGACTTTTTTGATTTTACAGAAACAAAATCATTTTTCTTTATCGAGTTTTGATTGTTTTTCTAAAAACATGCTATTATCTCATAGCATTTAATAGATTGAGATTTCATTCATGGTTGTTCGTTTGTAGCCCATTCAACCAAAGTACAGTTGAGTTCATGCCGTTTGCCCGTCCTTCCATAGTTCACAAGAATCACTCCTGCAGTATTGGTCAGAACTTAATCGAACTATAGCCTGCTGTAGGTAGGAGGAGGTAGAGAAGGTCATGTATAAGGTTGGTTGTTCGATACCTGGAGTCTTTAATCTGCATGTTGGGAAAGAAACTGAACCGAGTTTTCCCATCCATTGGTCTGTGAATGTTATAAAAGTGCTTAGGCAGAGAAAGTGTGGGTATGAATGGTTGAATGAGGTGTTTTGAGTGCTCATATGGAGTAGAAAAGCGCTATAAAAGTACCGCTCCATTTACAGTTGGGTCTTCAGCCAAACTGCTCATATTTATTTTCAGTGTTGTCAGATTTAATTTGTCCTGGAGATGACTGTCTGTGATGTGATGCGAGTCGTGGACTTCTCATTGGAGTTTAATTCTCCTTTGTTTTTGCAATACAGCCAAATGATAACAGCAAAACTTTTCACTTTCTTACTGTACTTCACATATTACAATAACATGTGAATTGCAATATCTTTCCTGAGAATGTTTTAATCTATGTGTCAAGTTCTTTTAGCACAGTAAGAGGAGATGCTGAAGGTTTCTTCCTGTTAAAATGGAGTGTTTCCTCCCACTGTTGCCAAAATGTGTTTTGTAGGCTCCCGACCTTGTAATATAAAGCACTTTGGGGCAACAGTTTTTGTGTTTTGGCGCTATATAAATAAAATTGAATTGAGTCAAATTACAGTTTATTTTTCTGCAGAGATTGCAATGTCTGAATCTTTGTTTTATGCATTTAGCTTATAATGTGAATTTTCCTATGAAACCAAAGCATTATACTTGAGTAGCTGGAACTGGAACTGCATAACATTTGGATCTTTGGTTTGAACAGTTGCTTTGAAGTTCAAACTAGTCTAAAAACTAATGATTTAATTTGTTTTAACCTGCAGTACACATGCACAGCTTCGTTCTTTTTCTTTTTTCTTTTTTTAAACTCTCTACTGAAGACATCTGTATGGTCCTCGATGCATCTCATGCAGTAATTTGTTAAGAGTAGTGTAGCTGCTGCCTGTCACAATAGCAGGAGGGTGAAAATAATTACAAAAAACAATTAGTGTGGCAGAGAAGGGAATGTGGGACACATCGAACGGGGGATAGGGGCAGAGGAGCAGCAGCAGGAGGAGTAGAAGAAGTGGAGGTCTCGAGGGAAACGGCTAAACCCAGTAGACAACAGCACACTGACTGGAGTGCGAGAAGGAGTAGGAGTCAACATACTCACAAAATACAATATACATGCACACAGAGGGACCTATAGGATCGAGATGGTTTTATTCAGTCAAGGTTGTGCATGTTGTGGGATAACATTTATATTCATGTCTTGCCATAAGCTGCAAGTGTATCGTTATTTTTTGTGCCTCACGGATATGAATTTGGCTTTATGAGTGCAGGATTTAGTAATGCTGCGTTCTCAGGAGTGCTCAGAAACTGAAGCAATAGCACTTTCTCTTCTGCATCCCACACCTTCCTCCAGCTATGCTCTCCTCACATTCATCAACCTCCAGAGTACACGGACATTTGCAAATTATGTTGTATAAACAAGTTTTTTTTCATGCCGCTACCCACCCCCCCACCCCCCGCAGAACATCTTGTATATGTAGAATAACTAATGTGTCTTGTCTTTTTGAGAGTGAAACCGAGAAAGAGATCCTTGGCTGAAGTCTTGAACAGTCTACTGGGTGGATGTTATGATACATATTGCCATTCTGTGTTGGCCCTGAAGTTTATTTTTGGGTCAGTAATCGCTACCTAAAATAAATCTGAGCAATGCAATTAATGCAGCGTTTATGTCAAGACTTTAGGACTTCAGGTCATTGATTATTTGTAAACAATTTTTCTGTTTAATCTGCCTTTTTTTCTTTTTTTTTTTTTTTTATATAAGATGAACAAAAAAATCAACAGTGATATACAGAGGAAAGGTCAAGTTTCACAGAGGTATAGGTATAAACAAATGATTCGGGTTATTAAGAAAGAAAAGGAAATTTGAATATCATTTGACTATATGAAATCAGGGAATTTGGGATCATTTACCTGAAAAAATAAAACAAAATAAACAGATTTTTTCCTTCAGTAAATTTGGCTGATATTTCTGCCCACTATAATTATTAGTCAGGATTGTTAATCTGGTATTTTTGCTTTGATTTTTGGAGGTAAAACTTGACTAATGTGTTAACTCAGTGCCGACAGATGACCAGTTGTGTGTCTCTGTTTGGTCATTAATGTCCACAAAACCATATGAAGATAGACATTATTTTGATCCTACAGGCCAATTTCTCATATGTGGTTTGAGAACCCATTTGTTGACTAAATCTAAATTAGATGTAGATTAAGGTGAAAAATGCCAGGAGTCCAAGGGAATATGCTGCATATGTTGAAATATATTTTAATTAATATGATTAAATCATGTATAGCTATTTTTTTCTCTCGTTATGCCATCTTTAAATTATCTTTTTACCCTCCTAAAAAATTTGTGATCCCACTTCCATGTCCAGAGCCCTAGGTTAAAAACCAGTGGCTGATAAATTAATCAGTGGTATATTGTTAATTCACATGGCTTTATTCCTGCAGGATAAATTAGAGATGAGTCCTTGAGTCTGAAAGATGTCATTCCCCAGTGGCCGCAGACCTCCGGGAGGTATAGTTAGCTAAAGTCAGCAGAGCATGTCGGCGCAGAGACATTGAAACCCTGCTCATATACGACTATGTGCTTACCAACCCGTTGCATAGAAAAAAAACAACCCTGGTAACCTCTGGAGTACTGCGTTCACTCAAGCTATAGAGAGGAGACAAAGGAGGGGGGGAAAGCAGCATAATCACCTGAGGCCTCGGTCTGCTGCATGCATATTAGCAATGATATGTGTGAAACTCACCGTAGAGCAAAGATCCAGGGCTGAATGCTTTGCCTCTGTTTGTTTTGCTGTTCCTCTTCATGTGCTGTGATGCACAGACAGGTCTCAAATTAAAGGAAAAAACCTGACCCTCTGACACAGTGAGAGGATCCGATGGCTCTGCCTTGATACGAGGAGTGGTTTACAGTCCACTTGTGCCTTTTATCAGCAGTTTATACTCACTTTTGTCATCCTGTTTTGATGCTGTGTATCAATCACAAATTAATCACCAGGATTGTTCTGGATGGACATGGACACTGTGATGTCACTCACTGATTTCGGTTTCTGCGTTTTGGCGCGTCACAATTAATGAATGTAAAGGAGAGTCAGGCTTGGTGAGATTTAGCTTAAATAGTTTCTAGATTGCTTTTAATATTTACAGCTATGTGTGATCTTGGCTGTTCAGATGTTTTGTAAATAAGAATTTTCCCATTTTTGTTTGCAGTAAAAGTGACTAAAAATGATAAAGTTAGAAGGAAATATGGTTGATCTATTGCTTTATAGAAACAAAAGGCAGGCTTATTTGACAAAAGCAAACTAAGTTAAGGAGGAACATGTTTTTAGTCCCAGGACAAAACAGAAGGAAATTCCTCAATCATGGATAAAGACACTGCAGATTGGGATTCTTGATACTGGTAGCTACAACAGGCCAAGACATGATGTTAATTTAATGGAAGGAACATCAAAAGGTTTGTAAATACAGCATTAAGCTGTTTTGAGGCTGATGAGGAACCTTAAATGTCCCATTTGAACAAGTAGGTGACATTCAGTCTGTTAATTTTTTTACCATTTTCTATAAGACTGCTGCAACAGTTAGATCGCTGCAGTGCAGTGGTGATCTACAGCTCACCCCGTATGGGTTTGTAAAATATTTTTAAGCATGGGCACACAGTGGGTACAAATAATTACTGGCACCATATTGCACGCGGCTCCCCTGCTCCTGCACAGATGAACAATTAATACAGCAGATTGAGGAGAAATGCCAATAAAGAGAACATGCCCCGGGGCAGGGTGCAAAAATAAGGGGAAGGGAGGGAGGGGGGAGAGATGGCAGGAAGGGAAGTGCTGGAACGTGGCAGAGGAGTGTTTAGGGATGACTTTGTGATGATTTTTTAGAAGCCTGACCTTAATTTGTGTTCACAACTACAGAGAAGTTTCTTCATGGTTTAGAGGAGAAGACGGATGCCTCTCTCCTGCCTACAAAAAATAGTTTGCTACGTTTAAATCGCACAAAGACTGGAACTTGGTAGGAAGAGCCAGATTAGGGCTTTGGAGTATTTATAAAAATGCAGATATCTGTAGGCAAGCTACCAGAAGTTTCCTGGTTTGTGTGTCTAGAGCAATATCAACCAGTCAAAAAAAGTTAAGTGTTTCTACATTTGTAAATAACCACTGCCACAGGATTAGGAAGTTTAGGGTCAGATATATGATGCCTAACCCTGGGAACTCACAAAGGGTGTTTCTATTAGGTTGTGTGACCAACAAAAATTTGGTCGATCATCTTCTAATCACACCAGGAGTGTTTCAGAAGTTCTTTTACTACAGGTGAGCAGATCTACCCAATATTCATAGTATCAAAACGAAACATGCACTATGAAAGATGTCTGAACCTTTTTGTGCTGACTGTCACGTCTATTTTATTTATAGGCTAAAGAACATTTACGTGAAAGGTGTGCTTTGTTGGTTAATAAGTTGTGGAAAGTAAAAATCACATTGGTTTAGTGGTGATTGAAGTGTCCAGAATTTCAAAATTGACTATGATTCATCTCATAAATCGTGACACACTGTTCTCCCCTCACTATCAGTAATACTGGCCCTCTATGTACTTGGTATCAAATTGATACCGGTCGTGTTCGTGTGGTTGTTGCGGGCTGATTATTAGACCTTGCGTTGTTTAGAGTGAAGTACACCTTCTGAAGTGCTCTGCAGCACTTTTGGTAGAAATGCAAACATTGTCTTGAGTGGTGACTGATTGGTTGGAGAAACGTAACACTGCCCAGGCTGTTCTTCGGATTTGTCTTCAGGTTATAGCCAGCTGGTACCCACTTGGTTCTATGTGAGCAAAAACCATTTTAAAGCTCACTGAGAAACACTAGAGCTGTTGATTGTTTTTTTTTTTGTTTTTTTAGTAAGGTGGTGGACACATTGGGGAACATGCTGTCGAGTCTGCTGACTTGGCCTGACTTGGGGAAAACACCCAATATTTTACGACTTCCTGAACAGCCGCCTTTAAATAGCAGATAAGAGATATAAGCACTTTGTTTTAATGGTTTGTTTGCCGTTGTTGTTAAGGAACACACATAAATTCTTAAAACCAAAAACACTGAGCGAGAGACTAAAAATTATAATTAGCAGATAGCCTGTGGCATTTCCAGATATGGATTAAGCCCATTTGTTGACTAAGGCTGAATTAGAAGTAGAAAAGGTGAAAAATGACAGTCGTTTGAGGGAACTACCTCCATATGTTAAAATGTATTCTAATTAACCAGATTCAATCGTCACAAATTAAAGACCAGTTAATGATCTGCTATGACAAATACTCATGGTTTTGAGACTGAAGTTCAGCAAACACGTGGACTCGTTACCTCAAAGCAGGTAAAGACCGCTCAAACATGATTGGTCAGTAGAACTTGGATTACAAGCAGGAACCCGAAAACGTATCCCTTGACTACAGACCTGAATATTATTACAGTTACAGTAAAATCCACCATAAGTTTGTAAAGTCTGTGTTGAAGCCTCGAGCTGAGTGTTCAAAGAGCGAGGGACAGATGTGACCGTTAGATCAACTTCACGTGTTAGTCAGTATGACCTGAAACTATCAACTGAGCCCTTAAACTCTGAGGTCACAGGACAGCCGTTTTACCACAGATTTTTACATAAATAAGTGTTTGCAGTCAGAGGAGTCGCCCCCTACTGGCCAGTAGATAGAACGTAAGTTTAAAGCACATTCACATTTGTTTACTTTTCACTTTCAGAACTAAAAGCTACATGTGTCTTTTATACTCTCTGATGATACTTACAGGGTTTGTTTGTTTGTTTTTAATTATTGCCTCTTGAAATTTTTGTGCATGCTTTAGCCTGTAGGTCACACACTTAAATTGGTCCTGCAAATGAAAATGTGCAGTTTCCATGTTACTGTGTCACTCGCAAAAGCCAAATTTGTAAAGTTACACATTGGAGCTATGAAAGGAGGGGCAGTGTTGGAGTAATTCTTGGCTAGCTGTTCCTCCATCTAAAGCAGGTTTGTGTCTGCTTAAGGCGATGGCATGGGTTACGGGTGAAGCCTTTTGTCTCATGGCCCAACAGTCGCCTTGCTTGGCTGTGAGCAGGAGTCACGGCAGGGAGGATTAAAACATATGATGTGTATTGTTTGCGTATTAACTGAGGTGTGAGTTCAGGTGGTAGGGTTAACAAGGTGCCTGGTTGCCTCCGAGGTGACATGGGAAAGGGAAGGTTATTTTGATGCCAAGACTGTATCATTGTTACATGTAACCAGTGAGACAGCTGTCTGGTGGGCGGGGGTGACGCCACTGGGGCGTTTGCAAGCTCACATAGGAGTTAAAACACACACACATAAACACACACACATTAAGATATTCATCCTGAGATTCACGCTCATTGTGCACTCCTGCAAACACCATTTCTCAGTGTGTGTGTGCGCATTCGAAACCATCGTTAAAATACACCCACATTAAAGCCTGCTCCCACAGGGAGCGCAGCGATCATCGTTGCCCTCATGGCACACGCAGCGCCAACCCACAAGTCACAGAAACAAGCAGGTTGTCTCAGACATGAATTAAAGCACGAAGGCAGGTGCCTGGCGTAATGCGAGTCTTATTGTCGTTAAGACTCCCCATTTTCCTCCTCGTGCGACACATTACCCTTCTGCTTCTACTTCAGTCAAGAATTTAGGCCACAAGTTGTTTTAACCCCCTCCCAAAAAAATTAGTCCTGGTTTAAAGGGATTTTTTTTTTCTATTGAAAATGAGAAACAAGAGCTTGCAACAGCGAAGATAGAAAGTTGGTGTTTTGGAGGAAGAGAAGGGAGACGAGGCTGGGAGCGTTAAAGATGTAATTTGAAAAGAGAGAGGGGGTAGGGGCAAGAGAAACGACTTTAGAAGTTTTTAATGAGCCCTGGCGCTACTCCAGGGCACAGGGTGAAGGCAGCAGAGAGAGGAGGAGGAGTGGGGGGGCAAGGGAAAGAAGGGATGAAGACAGAGGGAGGGGGTAGGGATGGGGGGCGCTGGCTCCCAGCAGATGTCACACTGCCGATGACACCCCGATTCCTTTCCCCCCCCCTAAACACACAAAACACTCACCTCCTCTGTCCTGTGACCCACTATCACCTTTTCCGCTCCCTCCGTTGCACAGCCGCTCTCTGACTCCTCCGCTAGCGTGTCTCTCTGTCACACTGCTGCTTATGTTTTCTTAATGTTGCCGCTGTGTGCAGCACGCCACGTCTCTGCTAAGTGGAAAAATCAAAGTCGATAATTAGGAGCAATTTATTTGGGATAAGTTGAGAAAGAGAAGTTGCACTTTTCAAGTGCCGTCTTAATCTTGTGAGCTGGCTCCTGGAGTAAAATCATCTATGCAAGTGTTAGCACCTCTAATTGGAGCAGAGAAGTAAACTTTTTAAATGGAGACAATAAACATAGCACCGTGTTTAAAATCGTACCACATGTGATGCCCGATGAGAGTAGAGGCCTGCAGCTGGTGGATCCAAAATTCACTCCTCAAAAAATATCCGAAAGCTTCTTAAGACACTTGTATCGTGTCTTCAGTGTTTCTGGAGCAGCTTTCCAGTATCTGAATAAATGCATCCAGTTGGCTTGTCAGAGGATTTCGATGGATGAGCAATAAAAGCAAGGATGAAATGCAGTAACCACTCAATCGCCCTTTTGATGCTTTGGTTTTAAGCACTTTAAGCAATAAAGTTAAAAAAGGGGGAACAAATATGAGAGAAATATTAAAACTCATATCATATGATATCATATCTCATATCTGTCTTCCAGACTTACCCATAAATCTTTTAATAATCAGACAGTCTAAACGAATCATAAAGTGTCCTTGACAGAGGTAACTGAGCTTATAGTCTCTGCATTGGTTTCTGACAACTTTGAGCTGCACGCGGGTGAATGTGAATGTGAAGTCTTCCTACAGGTGTTCATGAGCACTGATTTATGACATTTCTGATCCTGCAGCTCTGAACTAAATCGCACGTAGGAACCTGTTTCTAGAGGTGTTGCGTTTAAAACTGAACACATTTAGTTTGTTTTGTTCACGGTTATAAACTTGAATATTAATCCTCGGCTGCCTCCTCCTCCTCCTGCGTCTCCAGACTCCATACCACGTGAACCTGTTGCTGGCGGGCTATGATGACACAGACGGCCCGGGTCTCTACTACATGGACTACCTGTCTTCCCTGGCCAAGGCCCCCTTCGCTGCCCACGGCTACGGAGCCTATCTCACTCTTTCCATTCTTGACCGATACTACAGACCAGGTCAGTGCATACGGACGCCTCGTATCTTGTTGTTTTCTCTTCTTCTCATTGTTCCTGTGAGACAGAGAAATGGAGAGGATGATGAAATCACCGCAGAGGTTATAGAGTTTGTTCACACTCGGGTCAGGAGATTGGCTCGAGGCGTGGTGATAAACGACTTTTTCCTGGTGGTGATAAATGACTTTTTTTTTTTCCTCAGTCTTACAGCTCAAACTTTTTATGTTAATTCAAGCGTTTGTTAAAGTAACCTGTGACCCCTGTATGATGCACCACAAACTGTATTTTCTTTTTTCTTTTTTTTGTTCTAGATCTGAGTCGGGATGAAGCGGTAGATCTGCTGAAGAAGTGTGCTGAAGAAGTGAGTCGAAGCAGTTTCTTTTTTCATTCGCATAAATGAAAGCCGATATTTATTCAAATATTTATTATGTCAAGATTAACGTCTGACAGTTCCACACATACTCTCGGGTATTTAATAGCCATACATGTATCTCCATAGTATTTACAGCATCCATTTCCTGTCAGAGTTATAATACTTTTGTGAAGTTATTTCTTATTTCTTCTTCTTATTTCTTAGATTTTTCTTGTTTCCAGAGTAGATTTACTTGTTAGTTTTTTGTTTCATTTCACGTTTTTACTTATTTCACTCTCAGTTTTTGGTGATTATTTAAGTGATGTGGTGAATACTACAGTACAACCTCTTGACTCACAGTCATGTAGCTGTCTCGGCCTCGTACTGATGGTTGTGTTGAAAAAGACTGAATACAAGGACAGATGTTTTTGAGTTGACTGTAATATCTCTGATGTGGATTACACCTGAGAAAGGACAGCTGTGGAAAGTGTCCCGATCTAATTTCTGTGTGAAAAACATTTAAAGTAGCATTAGACAACTTCTACTACCCCCTGTGCAGATGTCCCAAAGCTCACACTGCTGGCCATTTTTAAAACACTTAAAACATTTTTAGTTACTTCGATTGTTCCAGTGTCCACAATTTCAGCGAGCTCGGTAACCTGGAAAGGCCAAAGCTCTGTCCACCTCCTGATTTGATTGGTTGAGATTTCTTACATGATCACAGACTGATTTTTTTTTAAGATGTCAGTATTGTTCCACAAAGGTAAATCAGAAACACCTGTCTATTACCTTAAATAATAATGTATTCTTACTTTTGATCACTCTTATGATCATAATCCAGTTTTTACATGAGAAAGCTGTTTCTGTTTTACTTATTATTGATTATTTTGCCTCTGTGGCCTCTAAGTGTTGCACCTGGAATTAATATTCCAGGTTATCCGCCCATCCCAATCTTGTGGTGGTGATATCTTAGGATATAAATGGACTGATAGCGCTATTCTACTCTCCTGGAGTACTCAAAGCGCTTAATACAACATGCCACATTCACCCATTTAAACAAGCACTTTGTTCTACAATTTTAAGTTCTCACTAACATTCACACACATTCATATTCTGATGGATGCATCAGAGAGCAACTTAGGGTTAATATCTTGCCCAAGGATATTTGGCCTGCAGACTGGGGGGAGCCAGGGATCGAACTACCAACCTTCCGATCAGTAGATGACCTGCTCTACTGACTTAAGAGAAACTATTCAAATATTCCACAAGCTTACTGTCAGTTTAGCCTGTCATATTTTGGGGATGACTTTTATGAGTCGCACATTTATGAGTCAAGTCTTTTTCCTTAGGGAAGTCTGTGCATTTACTTATAATTTCTGGACATCTGATTGACGGTTATATTTTATGCATGAATAAATTAAACAGTAAAAAACTGGTTGGGAATCATTTTATTACAATCCTCCTAACTGTCTTATGTGACCGCACTTGTTCTCGTCCATAAATGAAGAAGAGATGAAAATATTGTGTGTTGTATTTACACTATAACTCAACAACAGAAGAGGCTTCTGACCATATTATTACATCTGCGTAGGTTTAGATTAGATCTGGTAACCCATGTTTTGGTGCCCACGCTCGAAGCTGTGACGCAGCGTCCCCATTTTAAAACTCGCAGAAACATTCATATTTAAAGCTTTGCATATTTTCGTGGCTACAGATCAGAATAAAAGAGGAAATGCACTTCACACCTTTTACTGAAATCCTTCGAAACGCTCGCTTCACATGTAATGGCAACTTGGGAGCTTTGATCAGTCTTGACACATTAATAGGTTCACATCATACAAACAGCAGGATATTTGAGTTTTTTGAACAGTGGCATGTATAGATTATTAAATATAACAGGGGTAAAAATAGCTGGAGTGTAAATTATCTCACTTTTCACCTCTTTTCTTACCCTGCTTCTCTGCATCTATTTTTTTTTTTTTTAAATAAAGTTTGGTTTTCTGTAACTTCACCCCAAATCCTTTCATCTTATTTTGTTGTTAAATTTCCTCCTGTGTCTGCTCTCTCTCCCTCTCACAGCTCAACAAACGCTTCATCCTGAATCTCCCCTCCTTTACCGTCCGTTTGATTGACAAGGAGGGCATCCATGACCTGGAGAAGCTCACCCTCGGCGCCAAGTGACCGCACTGCAAAACTACCCACCATCACAATCGCTTCTCTCTCTTTTTTTTCTTTTTTTTTTTTTTGTACCAGTGACCTCCCTGCTTTTTCTGTTCCAATAAAAAGTGACACACAGTTGAGATACAAGCTCTTTGTCCCTGTGGTGCTTTCTCGTTCTCTCGTGTGCTCATCTGCACATTGAATGAGAACAGCCTTCTGGCTGTGTACTTTGCACTTGTACTCAGTGAGAGGGCATGTGGGTAATGTACACTTGCTTACGCTCCTCGTACACGTGTATTAAAACACGCGTGCGCATGTAAAGAGAAAAGCAGCTTTCTTACGATTGTGTGAGATTTATGGTAAAGACAAACACGTGTAGCACAAGCGAGAAGTAGTACGATCACACAAGCTGTGTGCAGGGTGACCACATGTCCTGCTTTATGTGGTGCTACACGCCATTTTTTATTCCTCGTTCGACTTTTTCACATCTCGAGACAATGTCGTACATTTTCACTGATTATGCAAGACGTACATAAAGTCTGGCTTTTACCCAGAACATGTGAAGGGAAAGCTTTTTATTATTATCACCTAGCACCCTGCCCTTTAAAGCGCCAAGAAGTCACAAGCTTTGCAGATTTTGTTGGACGTGATGAAAATGAAGCAACAGTATTTTCTGAGAAATGGAGGGGTTATCTATTTTGTTGTTAGACATATTATGAACAGAAAAAATGTAAAATAAATAAATGCATTTGGCAGTCTGGGTGCATCCTCTATTACTGTTGCCAGGCTAGAAAGCAGCTAAGCTTCCTTTTAGTTTTAATGCATTCACTTGGCAAAGGAGTTGAAACAGTTGCATTTAGATCAAATAGATGTGCCTTCCTCCCACCACTGTTAACGTGTCCCACACAAACACTTGGTTTGTCCCACATGTTTTTCACCCCCCAAAAAGACTTTCAGGGCAGGGGAAAAAGGTCAACAGCAAAAATGGATGGTTACAATTATGTTTTTATTATTATTATTTCCCTAATTGCAAGCTTTTAAGAAGAATTAAACACACACACAGGACATATTCTATTATTATAGGGTTCAGATGACCACCAATGATCAATTTGACTTCACATGTTTAAGAGAATGAAATGAACAAGAACCCACCATAGACATACGAACAACAAACTGCTCCTTCATTTCCACATGTTACAGTCCACAGACCAGAAAACAAAAGAAACAAACAACAACCTGCAGGGTTACAGCAAACTATTCTGACACTCAATAAAATCCAAAACATTCACTTCTTTCATAAACCTTCACAATCATGCACTGTTTGTCTGTCGCTGTCCTAAATTTCATTGAGTTTTTCTTTTTTTAAGTAATGGTATTAACCTTTAAAAAATGCTTATTTTGTGGTAATTCTTTCTTCTGGATACAAACACATTAAAAGTAGTCTTTTTAAATAATCTTCTCTTTCTGCCAACACAAAGAAACTTTTCTTTTATCTGCACACTTGTGTTCATATCTCCAGTATATATTTTTATTTTAACAGCTTAACTTGGCCGATGTTAAATGTGCTCAGCCAGTTATGGTGTGTTAATCTCAATGTCTACACAATCCGAGCTGCAGCACAAGCTGATTTCCAATCCTCTGCTGAGATTTCACTCAAACATTATTCACTGATTTAATTATGTATGTCGGTAAATGTATCGCCGCGCGCATCTGTTAAATGATATTTACCTTTGAACAAGCTGAAATTGTTTGCTAGTGAGCCCTGTAGGTAATACTGGTGTGTGGTTTGTTAAATATGAGCTGCCACATTTTGATTTACCTGTCAGGAAGAGATTAAACATTAATTATCAGTCAGGTTACATTTTACAGGTGTCCTGATTGATCACGTGAGCAGGTATTTCAAAGCTAGCACAAAAACACAACTTCCCCTGAATCTGATTCCATTTAAGATGATATAACAAAGGTTATACCAGAGCAGCCGCTCTGGTGTTAACAGAGAGACCAGTCAATGGGCTTTCAAAATAAAGTGTTCATATTGTAATCAGAAGAAGGGTTAACAACAAAGAACAACTGACTTCACAACCTCACATACAAATAAATTATAAACTACATTTTCACTTGAAATTAGAGAAGATTGCATACGGCTGATTGGTTCAGTTTGATATATACACCCTGAGATTGTCATTTCAAATTTTAAAGAGAAGTATTCTCATCCAAAGTCAATTTCGTGCATTTGTATAAAATAGTTATGAAGTTTTTTAGCTATAAATTTCCATAAGAGGACTTAAATTTAACCAATTCAGTCTACATCAAGGTCCGAACAGTAGATAAAGTTTGGGTTTGTTTTTTTTTTAAAGAGGGGCACAAAGAAAAAAAAAGAGAAGTAGATGAACCTTGTAAACTTTTGCTACAATAGCTAAAACAGTTTCAGATCGATGTTGGTCTGCTCCGTCTCAGTTTTTTCTCTCCCTAAATATTCAAAGATGGTGTTTAGAAAGGCTAAAAAAAAGCAGTTTATCTGCTCAGAGGACGGTGGTTTATGTTGCTAATTATCTTCACTGTCCTGGTTTTTAGTTTTTCACCGGTATTGAGGAAGTGGTTACTTTTCTGGACGTCAGCTGAGTTTTTAAATACTTTTTTCTATTTTTTTGGCGAAAATACTAAAGAGAAATACATCCTTGGATCATTCTGTGCCGCTGCAAAAGTATAAAATATCCTTCATTTATACCAAAAGTTTAAGAATTTCTGTTACAGTAGCCAAACCCCCAAACACAGCCTTAAATATAAAAGCTTAAAGAATAGCTCAATAACAGCAAAGTTTGGCAACATAAATATCTCAATGAGGAAAAACTAAATCATGAAATGCATTTAACTAATTAGAGACAACAAAATACAGTAGAAGGCTTTATCAAGTGAAACAGCTCAAATTTATATAAAGAAAAACAGATTAAAAATGGATTTCTAACTGTAATTAAAAGTATAATATAAACTGAGAATGAATCAAGTGTATTCAGGCTTGCGTTCAGACAGCATTAAATGGTTTAGAGGGCCACCACTGGACCACGGTCCACACTTTAAACCCTGGATATGTTTATTTTTACCTTTTTATATCTAATTTAAATCCTTTTATTGCTAAAAATTTGTCCAGTACTGAACCTTTAAGTGGAAATAAAAGAAAGGAATCTTTGTGATTCACTAACAAGAAGCTGAAACAAGAAGTTCATCGGTTTTGTCTGCGTATCAGAAGCATTACAGTAAACGAGCACACTTGCATGCAGCTGGAAATAAGAAAACCAGGCCAACCTCACAGCTGAGCTGGTGTGTGTTAGAGCGACTGTAAACCCATGTGTATGAGAGAGGGAGAGGCAGCGTGTGTGTGGCTCCATCATCCCATCTCCTCTCTCCGCCACAGACAGGTGATTAATAAACATTAAACAATCCCTCCTCTCTCAAACACACCGGAATCTGACGGGAAGAGCAGCATATGTTTGCCTGGAGGCACAGAGAGAGATGGAGAGCGGCCCTGCTGAGTGTCAGATAGAGGGAGAGAAAAGGCGTGGTGGGGGGGGGGAGTTAGGTTACAGAGACGGAGATGAAGGGATGGGGTGGGAGGGGTGAGGGCGCTCACACAAGAGGGTAATGAGATGGGAGGAGAGAAGGGGAGATACGGCAGGTAGAGATGTCTGAGAATGTATGAGCAGGCGACATGTATGTGTGCGTTCCCTGGAAAGCAGTAATTGTGCTGAGCGTCTCATCCTGGTTAAATAAAGTGAAGGACTGAGCATGAGCGGTGGTCTGTGGGAGACGCGTGGAACAGACAGATGGGTTGAGGGGAAGCTGAGGTGTGCCTAGTTGGGCGCTGGAGGTCGTACTACTCCCAGGTACAGCGCTCAGGGCTGCAGCTGTGACACTGCTGTCTCCACAGGGGCCTCTGATGGAGGCCTGCATGCAAAAGAGGGTCACTGACGGTTTTTGGGGCCTTTGGGGAGCCATAGAAAGTATAAAAGATGGACATAGCTTCCAGGTCCGAAAGTTATTCCAAGGTATAAGTGCCTTAAATCTGAATTTTATTGAACCTCCACCAGAGGCTGAATCCTCTTGAAAGGCTTGGAAGTCTTTTTGTTGGAACGGTCTTTGGCTTCCTCTCTCTGTGATCTCAGTAAACAATTTTTCGATTAGTTTATATTCTCATTTAGGAGATTATGTACATGTACAATTGGGGGAAAAAAAAAAAAGACATTTATTTTGGAAATTACTGTCATTTTTAGAATCAGAAAGGAAAATGATCCAGAATGTGGTTTTAGAACAAAAGCTTCAAGGATTCAGATCAAGGATTTAAAACATGGCTTCACTAACCAAAAGCTCTCTCTGGCTTTTAATAATAATAATAATAATAATGATAATAATAATAATAATGATAATAATAATGATAATAATAATAATAATAATAATGGTCAGAGACAGTCACAACAGTGCTGCTGGAGGCCATTTTTTAGGTCTGGCAATTCAAATCAATTCAATTCAATTTTGTTTATTTTGTGCCAAATCACAACAACAGCTGCCGGAAGCCACTTGTAAATTATAAACTCGAAAATAATACAAAGAAAATCCCAACAATTAAACAACCCCCTTTGAGCAAGCACTTGGCAAGAGTGGGAAGGAAAAACGCTCTTTTAACAGGAAGAAAAACCTGGCAGAACCAGGCACAGAGAGGGGCAGCTATCTTTTGAGACCGGTTGAGGTGAGGGGAGGAAAACAGGTGCAGTGCTCATCATTTTCCTCTTTGGACAAAGGAGCAGATTCCGGTGCTGCTAATGGGTTAACAACATTTCCCTCCCCTCTCCAGCTCTCTTGGGTAACTGTCCTTCTTTTGAGACTGTGGTGAGACACAGCTAAACTTGTGGAAATGACCTCTATTTATGTGCCATCCCAGAGGAGCCAGATTACCTAACACACACTCTGTAGGGTCCAAGTATCGCCTCGTGCTATAGGTACGCTGACCCCTAGCCACTGTTTTGGGGGTTGTCTAATTGTTGCCCCTCAAGTGCACCTGTTTTTAATTTCATTAACACCGAAGCAGCTGAAACTGATTAACAACCCCCTCAGCTACTTAGCTGACCACATCAATATCCCAGAATATTTACTGACTTGATACTCTGATTAAAATGTTTTCCTTTCATTTTCTTCTTTTTTTTTTTTTTAGAAGTATCTGGCTGCTGTTGAAATTTGTCAGTGACAGACTGATCCTAACATCTACTGATTTTCTGTTTAATAATGTAAATGTAACTTTTCTTTTGGGTTTGGGCTTTTGGTCCTAACGGCGTCACTTTGGGCTCGGGGTGATTGCTTTGTGACATTTTTTCTGAGAGTGAAGTAGACTCCTGCATCTCCTCTGGGCTCTGCTTTCAAGCTTTAGAAAAACCGGCCTGTAACTGAAGATTTTAGCCAATTTGGTTTGACACTCTGAAGACTTTCACCTCTGAGAGCAGGGTCTAAGTCATGCGTGAAGCCAAGAGTCAGTATGCTCTTATGCGTTACCGCTTATAAAGCACATACATTGTCCCTGTGCTCATCTGGTGGGAGGTAGAGGAGCCAGGCTGGTTTTTTTTCTTTGTTTCTTCCTCAAATTTAGGATTTATTGTGCCTCGTGCAAATTTTTGCCTACTGCAGCTTTAGGTGTTGGATGCAGTCCTTGCTATGACATTTCTGTTGGAACTTTGCCCATGGGGATCAATAAAAATAAAAGGCACAGAGATTTACAATCAAGGCAAATAAAAGCAGTGGCCAGTACCATTCAGCTGCACCTCAAGGTGCTGTTGTTGTTTTTTTTATACTGTATCAAAAACGAGAAACTCCACCACTCAGTTCTTAATTCTTTAATAATATATTACATTTATGCTGTAATACAATAATAATAACAACAGTAATAACATTAATAATAAACATACACAGAAAGTACAAAATGATTTGTGTTATTTTCTTAAGTTACCAACACGCAGTACTTCAAAATAAAAGAAAACAAATCTTCTTTAGCTGCCTCTCGTGCCTTCCTTCAGCCTTGCTGCTAGAGAATCCAGAGAACTCGATTTCCCATGACCACCCACCATGAAGGACTACAAATGGAAGCTGGGTTTGTCCAATCGGATGGATCAAAAAGGCTTCCAAAGTTCCAGAGAGGGGCAAAGAGCAGGTTTTTGTCTCGGATATGGCTTATGGCGCTTCCCAGATGAGTTCAGTTAAAACTTTCT
>NW_024582510.1:632235-647624 GCF_018398535.1 Haplochromis burtoni
TGTGTGTGTGTGTGTGTGTGTGTGTGTGTGTGTGTGATGACAGTGGGGGCTTCTAACACACACATAATAGTGGCATGTTTACCAAAGTAAATAAAAGGCAGGGGGAAATAACCAAAAGCATACTGCCATAAGTGAAAACTCATCCTGAAAAGACGCCATCGTGACACCAACCAGCTACTGAGAAGAGAGGTCCATGCGTCATTTTGAGCGAGGTGGCTGTGGACACACATTACAGTACAGATATCATCATAAGCCCTGCCTCCTCAGTTAGAGGGGAGGGGCTATAGAGGTTTCGAGGAGGTAAAAGTCTCAGTTTGTATCCTGAGGGCAAAGGTAAAGATGCAGAGGGTGTCAGTCAAGTCTTTTCTCCCTCTTTTCTCTTCCCGTCTGCCTCTCATCCATCCATCCATGCATTCATCCACACATGTGTTCCCCTCCCTCTATTTGCGGTGCTTCATCTCCTTGTCGTGGTGGCTCTTCCCTCCACCCTCTCCTTTGTCCAGCAATTTGATCGCCTCCATCAGGTAGCTCTGGAAGGCGGAGAGCGCCGCGCAGATGGCGGGTGTACCGAAGCCGTGGGTGAGCAGGCTGAAGTGGGTGAGGCTTCCCTGGACGCCCGGCTCCAGGCAGGGGGTGGGTCGACTGGCACCGAGCGGGGAGCGGTCCTGGGACATGAGGTCCACAAACTCTTTACAGATTTCCCTGAGAAGAAACAAGATCAGCCTTTTAGAAGCATTCGACCGTGATCTGTTAGACCTTCATACCTAACAGGAGTTCTCTTTAAATGGACACTTGTTTGTGGACTTCTTGCAGTCCACAAACAACACACAAACTAACTTTTTAAATGTTCATGTCTGACCACTTCTGAGAAACAGAGTGGCGCTGGTTTTTGTTAGTTGAAAGCAAGAAGAAACGCTGAATATCACCAGCCTCATGCTTTAAAAGCTATTTCATGCAAGATTAATTCATGAGTGAAATGAGCAGGAGAAGAGACCAGCCACTCACTTGGTGGCGAGCAGCATGCTGCGTCGCGTTGGGAGCTGGTCCGGCTCGCTCTGCCTGCACAGATACTCGGCCGTGGCTCTGGCTGGGAACTCTGTTTCACACACGTAACCGAAATCGCGCGCCAGATGGACGGCCTCACCTGAACGAGGAGAAGAGGGAGTTTGGATTAAAAAGAAGCTCGAGCTGAAATTTGCACATGGATTTATGGGGGGGGGGTTTTCACGTTCAGGGCTTCAGTTTAGTTTAAATCAAGTAATTATTCAGATAAAGACTTTTAAATATACACAACTGACTGTTCGGGTCAGGTCAAGATAAACTCACTAACCACTTCGCTCACTTTCACCACTCAAACAGTTCACTGCTCTCTGGCTACAGCTGCAGTTTTTTAAAGGACACCCTCCATGTCTGTGTGTGTGTGTTTGTGTGTGTGTATGTGCGTGCACTTGTGCGCACGCATGCAGCCATCCATGCTGTGGCTGTTTATTCATGTGTGCTCACGCAGGGATTTTGCTGTGTGAATATGTGTCTCTATCTGTCAGGATGTATGCAGGTCACTGTATATGTGTACGTGCCTCTGTGTATATATGTGTGTGTGTGTGTTTGCATGTGTGTTTTTCCTACCCTCCACTAGAGATGTTAGCAGAGTGACGTTGGCTGCCTTGCGTCGCCCGGCGGGCAGGTTGAGGCCAATCTTCTCCAGACGCTCTCTCAGACAGCGGCCACCATTCTTTGACTTCGCCCTGAGGGGGGGACAGGGAAACAGAGGGAGCAGTTTTAGGAGATGCTTCTTGTGTATTTGTGTGTGTGCGTGCGTGCGAGTGTGTTTGTCTTTATGACTTTTGTTGTGGTGTGCTTCTTTGTGTCCCTCTGTACGTGTGTGTGTGCACGAAGCTAAACTCTCCCTATGTTCCCTGTCAGCTCCGATGCTATCCAGTATTCTTCTCAATGTTTTTCTGCTTTGCCTCTTTATATTCAAGTAAAATTTAAAGCCAATGAATCCTGCTCATTGTTGATTTACTAAAGCTCTTCAGACCTCAATCACATAATTCATATAGACTTTATGTCTGGAGACACATACGATTTTCTTTGCAATAACCTTTAAATTTAAGGTAGATGATGGGCAGTAATATATGAAATAAGTAATTCTACAGTGTAAAAAGATATTCTGCATTAAAAATACTACTTTAGAAGAAGCATAGTAAGGCAGTGTTATCAAAAAATCCCTTAAATATTTCTACATTTCATATTAGTATGAAATAGGGACTGATTTATGCATCATATGCGAGTTTAAGCCACTTTACAAACTGTAATGGTTTACACGTTAAAATATTCATTTCTCATAAATTCATTTATTCATAAAAATGAACCAAATCATAACAAACATACAGAATAAAACAAATATCTTCAAAATCTGCAACACTGCACCAATTTCCAAAGTAACCAGGTACCAAATAATTGGAATAGGGTTCATTTCTTAATCTGCAAAAGCATAAAGTGGATTAAGCAGCGGTACCTCAAAGTGATAGGCAGCGATGTATTGTTATCACTGGGGTATCTGTATCTCTCTGCAGGGGAGGCACTGGGTTTTTACGGCACTTTAGATCTTTTAATTATGTCCTCTCAAAGTATTTCAGCCTGCAACTCAAATCATGAAGTTGTTCTCTCGCCCCGAGGCCGTAGTTCATTAAACCGCATTGCTTCTCTTGTGATTTAGTCTCATGACCCATTTTGGGTCCTCGGCGCTGGTCCTGTAGTTAGACTAAAATCAATCTTATTCTGAAAAGCTGAAAGCAGAAACGTCCTAATGTATGGCGTGTATTGTAAAGAGTGAGACCGTTACAATAACTAACGCGACATGATTAATGTGGCCAAAAAGAATTCACAATAGAGATATTAATGAAGTGCAGAAGAGAGAACTGAAATGACAGCTGTGTGATTCATAATTCATAATGTCATAATATTAAACATTATTAGACTCTGTTTATTATTGCCATTATATAAATATTTCATTTTTAAATATCATGGTCATTGTCGGTCCTCGTTTATTATTTCTCCTCTATTTGATAATAAAAGAGCCTGACTGGAGTGGTAACTTGATCCCACGCTCAAAGGTCAAAAATACGGAAAATGTAGTTCCTGTGTAGTTTTCTTGTGCTGTTGTGTTTCTAGACTACATTTCCCATAAATCCTGGTTATTGTTTGGTTTTTTATACCTCTCTGAAGAAGATAAACAAGTCACATGTGCATTTTCCTGCTTTGTGTTGTGTCATAAAGCAGCACCTAGTAGGTAAAGCGTATTATATAGTAGGGGTATCAAACATAAGGCCCAGGGGCGAGAATGGGTCCAGCAAAGACTTCAATCCGGCACAAAGGGCGGCCCATGAAAATTTAGAGAAGAGCAAATATTTTGGACTTTAAACTGTATTTTGTATCATGTTTTAGAGCTTTTTCCTACAGATGAAGATCTCCTCCATGGACACTCATACTATACCAAAGAAATTTATTAATTATAAACATTTAAATGACAGAATAGTTCTTGTTTTTTCACCGTCAAATGCAGGAATTTATTATTATATATAGATTTTTTTTTTTTTTTTTTTTACATTTTCTGTGAATTAACAAAAACTTTCTGTTTTATAATTACCTAACAGTCTTGGACTTGAAAGCTACCAAAATCTTTTCTGTAATTTTACATATTAATTTCTTACAAATTACGTCCAAAGAGCAGGGCTGTCGGAACTGCGCTTCTTTTTATCTCTGGGATTAAATGTGTAGTTGAACTTCTTTACACTGACAGAAAGAAGAGTTTCACTGGTCTGACGCCTTACTTAAGATCAAACTAGGTTTCATGTAGCCCATGATGTAAAATTAGTGTGACATCCCTGTTACAGAAGATCAAATTCAACCAGTTCAACCAGTAACAGATGCTCCTGCTGGGGACTGCTCCGTTTTACCGCATTTTTGGGTCCTAATGAGGTAAAGTTAGCATTTTTCCATTCATTAAAAAAAGAAAAGGTTTGTATTTTTCTTGTGCTTTAATCTTTAAAGCCCAACTAAATAAAAACATCTTTACATCTAAGTCGCACCCTCTCGTTCCCCGTCTGCTTCTCACCTGCGGAGGACTCCTCCCAGCAGAGAAGCGTTGAGGCACTCAGGTGGGGAGAGGCGTCTCTGCACCTCCCCAACTGTCACCTTGTACTTGGAGGTGGAGCTGAGCAGCGACAGGCGACCCGGGACTGAACAGAAGACCTCTGCCGGGTTGGAGACGCACCCCACTCCGAGACCCTCCTTACCGATGGACAAGGCGGACAGGGACGAGCCGTTCAGCTTGGACGGGATGGGAACTGTGGGGCAAAAGGGGGATGAAAGGTGATTATTAAAGCAACAAAGACTGGATGAGGAGGGATAAAAGGATACAGATCATCAATCTTAACATATGTCATGTGTGGCGACGATTGTGTTGTGTGAATGACTGTGTGACAGCGTGCTCCTCCCCTCCTGATTAATCTATTCAGTGCAATGTTCTCCCCTGCGTCGACAGCTCTAATTCTGGAGCGCTGCTTGTTGATCCTGTTCCTTAAGCTGCAGGTGGTTGCATTTTAACTGCGCATTCTTAAATAGCTTCGCTTCGCACCTCGAAGAGCTCAATTTGCACTTAACTATTTTAAATCGAGCTAAGAAGTTACACAGAGAAACCTTCAGGTGACTGGCCAGAGTCAGCAATCGAAGGCTACTCAAGTGTAACACTCAGTGTACCTGTTGCTACCTGAGCAGCAGGGGCAGGGGCAGATTTTGTTTTCTCCAATGTTTATGTTGGGCGATGGTGAAATTACTTTCTATTTGAGCAGAAATCCTCTGAATTGAGAAGAGTGAAGGAAGTCAGACGATTTGCTTTAAGACTGCATTTCCTTGGAAGGATACAAAGAGTCCTTAGATCTGCTCCTCGTCTGTTTAATGTGTTCTCATTGTGCTTTAATCTTTAGTGTTTTCAGATTTATATGTCTATAATTTTCGCCTCCTGCCACGGATTCAGTTTTCTCCGTATTCCCACACTGTGGCCAAATGACTTTTAAAACATCAGCATGCTCCTTTAGAAACGATTTATGTGCACAGTAATAAAAACTGCTAACTATATGTCATCCAGAGTTATGAAGAGACTGTCTTTGGTGAATTATTTTGCTTTTAAATTTGAATATAAGCAGCACAGACATATTTCCATCCTCCTTCACTGCAATGTTGTGCGTGCAAAATCAACAATAAACTCAAACTGTTGGGATTTAGTGAAGCGATGTGAGAGAGATAGACATGTTTATATAGAGTTAACGGTAGAGAGAGGACAGGAAATGAAGACAGAGAGAGCCAAATGAGGGCTGACAGGCTATAAAGGTCCCTGGATAGTCTCAAAATGGGGATTATGTGGTTTGTGATGAGCGCTTTAAGTGACCAAAGAACATGGAAATATGTTGTTTTATTTTATTTATTTTAATTTAGGAGATCCAGTCCTTTAAGGTGAGATACACACAGTTAAATCTCTAGTCTGAGTATCACCGATGACGATGATGATGACGAGAAACTTTAAATCCTAAGCCAATATTTTTGTGGAGGGGACCATAAATAGATTTTGATGCTCATCATTTTGAGTCTTATAATTATTAATAATTATTCAAAAATCTCATATTCAGATACCAAGGACATGCAGAGGGTTGGTGTGACAGAGGATGAGATGGATGCAAATCAGTCAAGCAGGCAATCGCTGAAGGGAACATCCGAAGGAGAAGAAGAAGAAGGCATACTGCGATAACTCACAGTGTTAGGCTTAGCTGTCCTCAATGATCAGGACTCAAAATTTTGAAGGTTAAGGAATAAAATGAAGCAATCAAAGATCTTAGAAATCCAAAAGAATCTCTGGTTAAAGAAACCTTGAATCAATCTGCACGTATGTCTCTTTCATGTGAAAGAATCAGATCTTTTAGTTGAAGGTTGAAGTTGAGGACTTATTTAACTCATGTAATAATAATTCCCTCAGCCTCACTTCCTGTGGTCGTTCCATGCCTCATGGCTCTGCAATCTATCTTCTCCTTTCAGTCTTTTGAAAGAAACATTGTCTGTAAAACTGTACTAACGCTGGCGTGCCAGCTCCCTCGTTGCACTGAGAGGGTGCGCAACGGCGGGTGGCCTCTTTGCAACTCCCTGCTGTGCAGCGCAGATTCCCCCAAACTGCACACAATCTCTAAAATCGCCTCATTCACAACGAGCCGATTAGCCAGGCGACGAGGCCGCAGAGCAGCAGAGTTTTTCTCCAAAGCTCCCCTCCTTTGTCATCTCCCTGCCCCTCCCTCTCTTTCTCTTATCATCTTTCACTCTCTTGCTTGACTCTTTCGTGTGCCTCCCACTTGTCGTACCCCCCCCCCTTCTCCCTCCTTGCTTGTCTTCTTCCCCCCTTATACTCTATCTCATTTTTTTCTCCCCCATGGATTTTCTTATTCATGAGGGCTCTAGGTTTGCTCTGCTATCTGCTGCGAGTGCTCGCCGTGGAGAGTCTCGCTGCGGTAATTGATCAATTCTAAGCGTTTGGCAAACAAGTGGAATCACTGTCACTTCATCAGATGACTGCAGCAGAGAGATTCAGGGAGTCTGAATGAAACCAGAAATGTGTAAAGCCGCTCCCAGGGCTTGATTTGGAGAATTACACCAAATCAAGCAGCAGTTTCGGGGGAAACTTTAAGGTGTGGACGGCCAGACCAGTTAGGATTTTTAAGGTTTTGTGCAGTAAAAGAAGCACAGAATGTTTTTGTTTTGTTTTGTTTTTTTATTGTGCATGCATGTTTAAATTTGAAGTTTTTCTCGTTCTAAAGAAATACAACAAAGAACCAATGTTGCTTAGTGTTATTTCTCTTATTCTGTCAGTCATTTCATAACACAGCGGGTGCCATCTTTAGCCTGTTTTTGTGCAAAACCTCCCTTTTTTTAAAAATGCACCTGAGCAGGGCGTCTATCTGTTTTCAAAGCATCGCGCTCGACACCAGCTACAAATCCAACATGAATTTTCTAATCGCGCCCCTGTGTCTTCTGCCACTCGGAGTCGGTAATATTAGTGTGATCGTACTCTGCAAATTTCTCCACAACTCCTCTTTTATCATGTTCCCCTCCCTTTTCTTCCTTGCCCCACTTCTCTCTGCTCCTCACTCTAAGCCTAACACACACACACTCACAGACACACACGTACACACTCTCATATGACCATGAACAGTTCATTAAGAATGTGTGCCTTTGGGGTGAAGTCTGCAGCTGAGTATTAGAGGACTTCTTGACTTCAAATGAAATAGCAAAACAGAATTATTTATAGTGTGTGAGAGAGTGTGTGTTCATGTGTGCGTGTGTGTGTGTGTGTAAGAGAGAGAGAGAGTGCAAGAGAGTGAGAGAGGCTGGTGTTGGAGTGCCCCTAAACACAAAATCCCCTTCAGCGTGTATGGCACAATTATATAGGTGCACACTTAGACACAAATGCACACATACACAATTGATCTTTTCTCTCTTGCTCTCTGACACACACACACACACACGCGTGCACACAGAGACGCACACGCAGCTCTTCTACCTCTTACCTTTTTTAATGACAGAGTGGTCGAGGATGCCCAAGGCTGATCCTTCCTCCATTCCCTGTGTCAGACAGACAGACAGTCACTATCATTTATCCACCGGCCTCAGAGCCACCACACACTCACACACAGAGACACACACAGAGATATACAGCTTGTCTCTCTCAGGCCAAAGCAAGATGGAAGGTCCAACATTTACTTTCCCCTCACAGCACATATGAGCACCATCAATATCCAAGTAAATAATAAAAGCAAATTTGATTTAGTGCAAGTTGTTTTGTGCAACAGAGAAAGTAAATGAGTTGAAGTTGTGACGCACAAAGCAGTTTACATTTCTGTTTAATCAAAAAGAAGACATGTCACTTCATTTCAATTCTTTTAAGCCTAAAGCAATAAAACGTTTGGAACAAAGGCTATTTTTTGGACAGAAAAAGCAACATAAAGCAACATAAAAATCATTAATACATCTGCATAATATGTGTTAGGTAAAAATAAATAAATATATCTTTTTAAATCTTAAGAAAATGCGATTTACTGATAAGTGAAGTGTGGCTCAGCGATTCAAAGACTAAATTAGAAACATTTGAAGTTTTCTCTGATTGAAAGTAAAATCATGTTGCAGGGCCCGAGTCTCATGTTGCCTCCTTTGTGCTGACACTATGAGAGGGTTCAAACGCGGAGGATATAATCCATTAATCAAATAAAAGTCCCTGTCAAGTGGGAGCGTTTAACAGCAACATGCCCGGGTTGACTCCTCGCCCGGCGCTCCTCTCAGACGTTTCTTTTCTATTAATGACCGTGCAGATCAATTGGTCTCGGTGTGTGTGTGTGTGTGTCTGTGTGTGTGTGTTTTTTTTTCTTCTGCGAGGAGGCAACAAACAGCGTCTGCAGCTGCACCTGCTGCAGGGAAGCTGACTGCTCAATAAACCATAGAAACTATTCTTCTCCCCCTAAAAACCTGCAGAAGGCAAAAAGGCTGCAGAATCACTTTGTGTCTGCGCGAGACGGAGGATAATGCTGGAGTGGATAATAAAATGGAGTGAGGCCAAATTGCTATCATTCATTTAACGAATGCAGTTTTTTATATTCATATTTTAGGGTATCGTTTTTATTGTGGATAATCCATTAAAAAAAGCTTAGAAAAAAAACGTATATACAAAAAGATTTCAAGTAATAAAACTGAAAACTGAAACATTAACTGATATAAAAACCATCTAAGACATGTCGTTATTGATCATGTCCAGCACAAACGGATAAAGCAGGAAAACAGACAACTGTAAGATGTAGAGATTTAGAAATTTAAAGACTATTTTTTTCTTGTCTTGAGAAATCAGCGTGCTGCTGTTTCCTTTGCTGTTTCTGTGTCAGACGCTAAAATTAAAGTATCAATTTTTAGGGAAAAATATAAAACTGCAGCTCTGAAGGTGTTTTAAAAAAAAAAAAAAAAAAAAACAAATAAATAACATAAAAAATCATTTTAAATTAGTTACCAGAGTTCTAAATTACACGTTTCGCTTTTTATGTAGATGTTTTAGTGTGGCCTGCATCTTTATAAACTCTTATTTGGAATTAAAGATAAATTGCCCTGAGGCCTTTTCGCCGCACTGCGCGTCTTCTAGTATTTAGTAGAATTTAGTAGTATTTATTTGCTCTAGCTAATTTTAAAATATTTCATTATCATAAAGGATAATTATTGAAGCACAACAAATACGGGCGTTTTAAGAAAAAATGCGTGCGTCTTTATCGTGTGCCGATTGACTTTTACGCACGGACTTCTCGAGCAGCAGTGCCAACGCAACACAAGCGGAAAAACAAAAAAGTCACCTGAAGATCATCCAGGCCGTGATGTCCCAGGTGCATCCCGAGAGGACCGTCTCCGAGAGCTGCAGCCCCTTCCCCGAGACCGTGCAGCAGCCGCGGGACAGCTGGATACTCCCGACGGGGGTCCAGGCTCAAAGCCCGGTGAGACTGTGATAGTAGCCCCCCTTCCTCGGAGCGCGACCTCTGCGAGTGCCACGCTGCTTGCTGGTGCTGATGGATGGAGTTGATGGAGGGGTAGGGGTCTGACAGGTGGGAATAAGCAGAGTCCTGGCTCTGAGAGTATGGCAGTGAAGACTGTGGATAGGGGGGTGGAAAGTAGGGAGGCTGGAAGTCTGAGGCCGGAGTGTGGCAGAGCGGGGGAGCCGAGGAGTAGGCGGCCTGGTTCAGGGAGGACAGCTGGGAAAGGCGCCCGCTCGGCGAAGAGCCGCTTAGTCCGTCTGCGCGGTCCTGCAGAGAATCAGAAAGTTTGTTTCATATCAGGAGCTCAACGTGCTCAGAGTTTCAGGGTTAAAAACATTGAGCTCAGAGCAAAAAATATTTTAAACCAAAGCGTTATTTCCATAAAGGAATCGAGATTTTAAAAAGGAAAAATAAAAGAAACAAATAAGTCACAAAAACGCAAAATTAAAATATGAAAAAAAGTTTTAATGTGTCAAAAATAAAAGTCGTGAATCCATAAATAAATATTTCCATTTCATTAGGGAGGGATGGAAATAGCAGTTGCGCTTGAAGTGATGCGCCGTGGCAGAAGACGCCCTTGGCATCGCTGTTGAAAAGTGTCAGAAAGGTCACTGCCACCAAGGAACTGCACAAAGGACAGGTAACGCACAGCAACAATAACAACAGCAGCACGTCGCTCCGGGAGGAGGCTCCATCTGTAAATAATCAGGGACTGCGTCAACAAACACAAACTGACCCCACGAGTGAAAATTAAAGCAAAAGAGGGGTTCATTCAGGCTGGCAAGGCGCGCGAAACCAAACGATAATTCAATGTGACTTCACAAGTTTGACCTCTCTTATTAAAAGAGATGCCAGTATGTTCACGCTGTGTGTGTGTGTGTGTGTGTGTGTGTGTGTGTGTGTGTGTGTGTGTGTGTGTGTGTGTGTGTGTGTGTGTGTGCAAACATGTAGTCCACTAGCCTACATTTGGGCTCACACACACACGCATCCCGGTGAAATTTGATTTTTTTCTCAAAGCTGGGTCAACCTGATCGATGCTGTTGTGGTGGAAACAATGTCCATTATCTCCCTGCCAAAAATGCCGCCTTAAAAGCAGATATCGGTCAGCCCGGCACAGCTTTATTCGTGCACCGCCTTTCACCCACAGATGAATGAAAAAGTGCATTTCAGGCAACAAGGAAAGAATGGGCAAAACAATTAACAGACAAACAGATATTTGCAAAAGTTTTATAACAACAAACAGCAAAATGTTTTTTTAATTAAAAAAATACACTGTAAATATCGAAAATGTCAACAAACGAGAGTCATAAATAATAAAGAAAAAATAAAGAAAGAGAAGAAAGGTAAGATTATAAGGTAACTGATGGGCCACAAATGAGAAGACACCTTAAGTAAAAGTGAAAATAATTATGTCTTCAGGTTTCTTCTTCTTCTTTTTTTTTTTTTTAAAATCTCCACTGAGGTGCAGTCCACCATTCCCTGAGGCAGACTGTTCCCGAGACTGGGACCACAGTGGCTCAGGGATGGTTCCCCATGCGTTTTTATTAAGATCCTTGGGAGAACCCGGAGGCCGGCTGCACAGAATGTAAGCCGGGATCAGCTTTGGTACATAACTATAAAACATGTCAGAGAGACTGACTGCTGCCAGGCCATTAAAACCCACTCAAATCCTCTCTCAAAGAAATGCAACCTAATAACTTTAAATTAATATTATTACGGGCTTTCATATTTGTGATCAAGGTCGATATTCAGTACTACAATTACTCATACTGATTGTGCGTACTTGTGCATTTCAAATTTTATTCCCCAAATTCTCTCTATATAAAAAAACTGCAAAACACAGAAAAAGATGAGCATCTTTCCACCGTGTGGACTCCTCATGGTCACTGTCTCAGCTGCTGTGACCGTGTGCAGACAGACAAAGAGCATCTCTGGGACAGATGCGCGGCGCAGTGTCAGTAAAGTCTAATTTTTGAAGTATCTGTGATTCTTTGGAACCACTTCTACAGGAAACCGAATTAACAGCAACGGTTGAACCACAAATCTTATATGATTTAGAAAACAATAAACATGAATTACTATTACTCTGTAAGCTGACAGCTAAAGAATTCAACGCACTATTTAGGTCTTTTTCTGTATCTTAATATACTCCAATTTTGTTAATTTGTTTTACCGCCAGCTGCAATTGTTTTACGCACGTTCTATAAGGTTTACTGACATTTCTAATGCAAAAAACAAAATCCTTGTAAATTTGTGTTACAGTAACGACTAACAGACACCAGCAGCCCTGAAAATACTAAAACAAACAAACAAAAAAAAAACAACAACCCAGAACGACTCTGTCTAACTTACCATAGCTGAATAGGTGTGGATTAACATCTGGACCAGTCTGGACAGATCCCCAAAATTTAAAATTCAACGGGAGTCGAAGGCTTCCCACGGCTCATAAGGTGTCACAAAAAATGTTCCCAGATGTAATCCAGGCCTTTATTAAAGGTCCATTCAATTCAGAGGTGCTGATATTTACTTTTCCTTATCTCTCTGTCTGCCGGAGCTCTTTACGCTCAGATGAAAAGCAGCTGCCAGATACGAACACGCGCGTACAACACAACACAGAGTCCTGCAGCCTCTCCATGAGCGCACTACTTATAGGTTTTGCGCGCACCCGGCAGAATAAGGGGAGGGGTCGAGAGGAGCCACTTCTCTTAAAGAGATATATTCCTTCGCTTGCTTGTTTTGCCCCACGCTGATTGTACCGTTAGCTATTGTTGCCTTTTAAAATAGCATCATGCAGGCTTTACGCACGAAGTAAGACCCCAGATGGGTTTTATTAGTAGTAAATATCCCTCAAAAATTCACATTTTCAACAAGGAAATCATCTCCCGTGATTCTTTTAACGTCTACGTTAGAAAGTTAGTCTTTTTACGCACGAAATTTTAGAGGGATGGTTTAAAAATCTAAATTATTTTAATTGTTTCAACTTTTTTAATACACCTTGAGTATTTCACGGTTTGAACCGACTTTAATTATCTTCTGACATAAAAAAAAAAAAAATACATTTTAAAAAGACGTGTGCACCTTTTTACGCGCTTCTATATAAAACATAACAGACTCACAGAGCCCACCAATGAAAATAAAACTTTACCTGCGCGTTGTCAGTTTTAGTTCGGGATTTCCAGAGCATGATGGCGCTCGGGCTGTACGTCAAGCTGCAGCTGAGGGGTTAGAGATGGATGGAGAGGAGAAGAGAGGAGACAGGCTGAAGGTGCAGAGGGGAGTGAGTTACTTTGAGAGACGATGCAGTAGTTTGTATGGATGAGTCAGAGAATAGAGCCGGGTGTAAGGAGGGGGGGGGGGGGGTGTTAGAAAAAACACAAAAGAGGGCGGTAGGTGACACGAGTCGAGGAGGGGGGCAACTGAAAACTTTTGTCACGGTTGGTGTGAGGACCATAGGATCAGCGGTGGAGGGGTTAAACATAGCTGATTGGTGATGATGGCCTGACAAATTATCAACCTAATCAAAAATTCACTTTAATATTTAGAAATATTCCAGAACTCAAATAAAAATAAAAATTTCCCCGCATTTCTGAGCAAGTCTAACATCCGCTACAGCATTTAATTCTTGTTGCTAGATGACTGATATGCGCCAATTTAAGACTTTCAGCGTCCAGTAAAACGATGTCATAACTAAACACTTTGTTCTCTGTGCTGATGTTTTTTTCCCCCCACATATTTTATTAATAGCTTCACTATAATTTAATTACCAGCCTAATAATTGAAACAACTAAAACTCTGGAAATGTGGATAACGGAAGAAGTTTGCCAGTAAACAAGAACTTCACCACACATTAAGTGTCATTGCGCCATCTAGTGGAAACCGACTGAATGCCTGTTCAGTGAAATAAGGAAAATGGGCTTGGTATAAATGTACACCAGCCCAGTTCGCATTACACTGAACGTTTGACATAATACTTAAATTACAAGATTCTAATCAAATGAATTAAATTTAGCATTATTTTAAGTTCATGTAATGGCCAATGCAATAATATGACCTTTGAACAGGAAATTTAAATGTTCACATCCAACCTCATAATGCAGACCTGCATCATATTTAATTTATGATGCAATACAGCACAAAACTGTCCTCAAAGCAGCAGCTAGTAAGAGAAAGCTGTAAAAACAAAAAAGCAAACCCAAAACACAGCGTTCTCTAACAAAAATAATTCTTTATTAAAGGCATTTACATTTTCAACAGTTGCATTTAAGAAACAGCTTGTGTGCATTTTCAGCTCCTTGTGACAGGTATAGCCGTCTCTGTGAGGATTTACCTGCAGAGCTCTCAGATGTTTTCAATGATTTATGATGAAAACAATAAAGTAGGTCAGTCAGACAAACGGGGCACATTCAGAGAAATGCGCACAGAAATGCATGATCCTCCTCATTCCTATTAAAACTATAGACATTTTGGCAGACATCCCCAATTTATTAATAAAAAAAAACCCATCAGAGCAAACACATTTATAATACGAGTTTGGTTTCAGCAGTTTCCCTGGTTTATTGGTTTCATTGTGCGGTTTCACTAAAAGTTAAAAGTACTCGATTAGAGAGTACACCATTTCTCCAGAGCAGCTGGTTTTACTTCACTCCCACAGACTTCTTCAGCTTCTTCATACTGCTCAAAGCTCCTTCGCTGGATCTCGTCATCATGTCTCCGATTTCTTGTTTGCACACCGGGCACCGCTCTGCCAGGGCACACAGAGCCTCCTGCAGCGCATCCTGGGTCAGCTGGTCAGGCAGAGCGCTACACTGATGAAGCATGGCGAGCATGTGTCTGAGCCAACCCTCCTCTCTGATCAGGGTGGTGATTGAGGGTTGGGCACGGGCACAGCCTCCCAGGGCCTGCAAACTCAACCTCCAGAGCTCTGCAGCGTCATCCCAACTGTCCTCCCAGCTCAGGCTCACCTTCGCTGGACCTGGACTAGAGCTCGAGTCCAGGGCGCTGCGAAGGAACCGGAGAGCTGAAGAAAGGAAACGCCGCTGGCCCGCTTCCACTGAGCCTGCAGAGAAGAGCTTTGTTGAAAACTATTTAACAAATAACTAAACCATTCATTTATTTTTTCATATCTAAATGGGTCACATTCGTCATGTTTCACATCATAGACCAACATTGTGCAAGGCTTAGGAATCTTGCAGGACCACTACGAGAAAGACTGCAGCTAGATTCTTGCAAGTTTTCCTTCTTGTAAATTTCCAGCAGAACTGCTGAGCAGAAGCAGAAGGAGCTTTGGGCCACATCTGCCTGTGTGTGCAAGAGTTTGTTCTGTGGGTGGTGGTTCAAACCAACGAAAACTGCACAATGTCAACAACTCAAGGTTACTTAAGTTTGTGATCACCTTATCGCAAAGGATTGAGATGGGAACATTTGTTGGCTAGCTTGCTAGCATTATGGTGACACAGCTTTGCCAGTCAGTGCAGGGTAATCTCTATAAACTGGTTCTGTGTATAAATAAATACAAACTGTAGGGAAGGGAAAATTTACCATCTTTAGCCTTTTAAATACATTTACACTTGTAAACTATGAGCAGTTTGAGCCAACACTAAAGTGGAGGAAAACCGAGGTCATGGCATAGATTCCCGTGGTTACACTGGAAAGCCCTGAAAAACTAGCTGTTGTTCCAGTAGCTAATAGCTTTAAGCAGTGTGCAGATATGTCAATGGAGAATCTCTATACAGAGCGTTTCTAGATTAAATGACTTGAAGGTTATGCAAAAATAAATTACAACAA
>NW_024582510.1:647644-770950 GCF_018398535.1 Haplochromis burtoni
CCCGAAACCTAAGAGTATAAAGAACCAAAAGCCACTTTCACCTCCTTCCTTTAATCTGCCAATCATGAGTCCCAGAGTGCAGCAATTTGCTGTTAGGACCAGGAGGCGGGGCTTATTCACCAAGAGGGGGAGTGCTTCACTCAGAAGGACCTCAAGGCTTCTGAAACACGAGTCCTTTCTAGAAGACAATAAGTTTACAGGTTTGCATTTTTAAACACAGATGGTGTGATAAGTACTGCTCATAAACATTTGGCAGACACTCAGAAACAGACTGTTTGCTTGTCACATTGATGATTATGATGATAAACCAGCTACCTGACTCTCTCTGGCTCTGTAACAGTGAAGTTGAGCAAAGCAGAGCAGGCTGTCTCCATGCTGGGATCCCTTGTGGATGCGACACTGGTTTTTCCCCTGAGGAAAGTCCAGCTCTGAGACAGGAAGTCCACCAGCAGGGCCGGGGTGTCGACATCGAGCAACACCTTCCTGGGAACTTCCTCTGCTGACAGGTGGCACAGAGCTGGGAGGAGATACCTAGGGAGGAGGGAAAAGGAAAAGAGGCAGTGCAACATAAAACCAGCAGATTTTCTCTAAATGTTACCAATCTCCTCTCAGACTTCATCTTTACCTGAGAGCCTCTCTGCCCGTCCACGCGCCCCTGTCTTCACCAATAGACATCTTGACCATCCAGTCAGCGAGGCTATGCTCTAAGATCCCACCCTGCAGGTGGCTTCGGGTGTAGTTTATCAGAAATGGCAGGAGTTTAGTCACTTCCTCCTTAAGACAGGAAGTCTCCTCAGCCAACCACGAGCACAGAGAGCGGAATGTGGCGAAAACGAAAGGGTCGCCATAGCGGCTCGGCTCCACCTTTAATATCATGAATAAACGAGTCATTTATTCACATTTAAATTCTCTTTACTCCTAGGCTCTACACGTCAGCACAACAGAAATAATTTTGTGCACAATAAATGATCATATTTCTAGTATCACCAACAGATAGCTTGTTATGTTAGTTTTCTCATCATCTCTTTACCTGCTGCAAGAAGTACATCAAGCCAGAGAAGGCCTCCTCCAGGACCCCGAGGACCTGCCTGCTCTGCTGCAGACTGAGGGTAGCAATTGAGCTCTGAGAAGGTGCAGCAGCCTGCGGGACTCCCGGACTGCAGGCCTGCTCTATGGCCGCCTCCATGATTCGGTAACAGCCTACGAGGAGCACAGTTCAGATTAAATGACTGAGGTGGTTAACCTTGATTAGATCTCAATACCTAGAAAATGACTTACGGAGTCAGATGATGCCTGTTTATTTAATTAAACTTCAATTGTACTTGCTCCCAACAAGAAACTCTGTTACATGACAACCAAAACATGCAAATGAAGACACCAAGATGACTACTTTAAATCAGCTAAGTGAACAGTTACATGCAAATCATACAGCAGAAATGAGATTCCAAGTCAACTTCAGCTCTAAGATTAAACTGAAGTAAGAAAGCTTTACAGCAAGATTTAATCAACCTTTTTCCTTTTTTATGAAGTGTCATCCTGGAAAATAATAAACTTAAAGTTCCAATCAACATACTATTATGATTAAGTACACTACCTGTTATTGTGTGTTGCACCTCAGGGGTCAAATCATTACCAGGCAGTTCTTCCAAACCCATTCTGACCTCCACGCAGGCCCGGTTCACCAGTAAGCAACAGAACTTTGGAGGTCCCGCCATCTCCCAGCCATATAAATCCAGCAGGCAAGCACTGAGGACCAGGATTGATCCGATATGTCTCGGTGTCAATTTAGCCTGCACCATAGGTCTCAGTATCTCCCATAAACGGCCCACGACTGCCTTCAGCTCCTCACTCTCCACTGCCACGCCTGCTGGGGGCAGAAACTGCGCCAACTGACCACACATGCCTAACCTGGTTTCGTCTGTGGACTCGCAGAAGTCTTTGGAGAGTCTGACCAGCAGCGAGAGGAGCTCTGGAGTGTGTTTGCTCCATGCTTTGTCCTTGTTTTTACCAGAGAGGAGCGAGCCCAGCAAGGTGAGCCCCTTCTCGTGGCTCAGAGTCTGGTTCAGTTCCACCGCTTGGCACAAAGCAGAGATGGCACCCCTGCTCAGGAGCTGCTCCGGGCCTCTGGGTAAGGCACACACAACTGTCAAAACCAGGTAGCAGTCAGCAGCCAAGGCCGCATCAAGGCTAGAAGAGGGAGGGTTCTCCTGAGACATTGACACTCTGCTTGCTTCACTGCCGTCATCGCCTTTTTTCCTGCTGCTCTCAGTCTCTTCTGCAGATTGTGCCACACTGGCAGGATTATAGTCTGGGTTTGAAATGTTTGCTGACTGGACTTCACCGTCTGGACTCTGCCCTACTTGGTGCTGCTCCCGGGCTTCCCGTTTCTGCTGGTTAAATACAGGACCATTTGCTAAGATGCCCAGCAGGAGGGGGATGGTGGTGAGGAGCTGGGGACTGGAGGCCATGTCTGGCTCTGTGCTCAGGGCAGCCAGCAAAGCAGTGCCCAGCGAAAGGAGCTCATCTGGGGGTAAGCCAGAGTTCTCGTCCCCTCTGACTGCTGTGACCAGAAGCCGAGCTGGAAGATTGAGGCCCACCGCCTCAAAGATGCGCCTCAACGTGGGTTTGTCCAGTTCACTGGCTGGGCACAAGCGACTTATCTGAGGATGTGAAGATAGAGTAGAATTAGTCTTTGTTGAGGCACAATTTAAAATATAACATCAGTAAAATCTGTCTACTTAAAAAAAACAAATAAAACAGTGTTATAGCGCGCAATTTTTAATTATACTTTGATCTGTTTGCAATTCCTTGTTGTCCATTCATCCATCTGGCATGCCAGCTGTTCCAGTTCAACCTAAAGGTGTTTGATGGTGAAGGCTTTGTTCCAACCAGTCAAGTTCTTCCCCACCAAACTAATCCAACCATGCCTTTATGAGACCTTGCTTTCTGCACTGGGGCAGACATGCTGGAACAGAGGAACCTCGATGCTAACTAGTCCCACAAAGCTAGAAGCGTAGTTGTCTAAACCTTCTTGGTGAGCTTAACCATGAAGATCTCATTCACTGGAACCAAATACTCCAAAGCAACAGCCGTCCAAACTTTACAGTTAGCACAATGCAGTCAGGCAAGTAACTGCTGTGGCATTTGCAAACCTAGACCCGTCCATTAGATTACTCACCACTTCTCCAGAACAAGATTCCTGATTTCCTTGGAGTAACAACAAATATAAATGTCTTGTTTCTGTTCAGTTCTATAAAAGAATATCTAGACATCCAGCAGTTAATCTCATCAGTGCAGCTCAGTGTGTGAACAGGGGCTAGATTAGAGGTGTACAACTGTGTACCATCTGTATAAGAATAAAAGGTATTATAATTCTTTATGACAGTACCAAACAGAAGCTTTAAATTCAATCCAAGAAAAGACCCTTGAGAAAACACTGTTTCAGCTTTTAAATTGGCTGGTTCCTTGATTTTACACACCTGTGACGATGAGACTGAAAACCCCAAAATTCAAAGATTAAGAGGTGTGATCCAATACTTCTGCCCATTTCTCTGCTGCAGAGGTAGTTTTAAGAAAAGAAAAAAAAAAACCCACAATGTTTGCAAATAACCATTAGTTTGGTAAACGCAACTGTATTTATAAAAATAAATAAATTTTAAAAAAAAAGAAAAAGGGAACATGCAAAAAGCTCCCATAATTTCTTAGTTTTATTTTGGGAAAGCTTAACCCCCAAATAGTTGAAAATCAATTTTAAAACAGTTTTATATCAACTCCTTTAACAATATTTTTGTTTTTATCTCGATTCTTAAATTAAACGAATACTTACCAGAAGAAGAGCAGCCAACGTTTGACTGTCGTTTTTAGCGTGCTTCAGCGCATGCACACACTTCTCCAAGACGCCTCTTTGGGCATCAGTCAATCCGCCTTTTACATCCCCTTCTGAGCCTCCTCCACCTTCACCTCCTCCCTGCTCCTCTTTAGCAGGAGACTGGCTGTTCACGGTGGGTGTAAAGGCAGCACTGTCAGCCATTATGAGCCCGGTAACTATGCGACCGAGAGAGATGTAAAGAGGAGAAAAACTTTTTCAATGAATTTCCAATCAGTCTTTCGAGCACTGATTGCAAGAAACAGCGCCACATCGCTGGGCCAACGGGAGTAGTCCAATTTACTGGCTGTCAGCTGTCCCGCTAACGGCTGACAAAAATGTATATGTATATCAATTTAACATTTGAACAGGTGAACGTTAACAATGGAACTTACTTTGTTGACAACCCTCTTGCACGCCGCAACTGCTCGTGCTCACTCCCCCCGGAAACACACTGTCAAGCTAAAGATGTCACGAGCCAATAAAAAGGATCGAAGAAAATCAGGCAACCAATCATCAGGCGGATTGTTGTAAGGCGACACCGCCATTTTAGCCCGTGTCATAACGTCAGATAAACGAGGTTATCCAGATTTATCGTTTTAATTTTATTTTTTAAAAATGTTATTATTTTTTTAATATAAAAGAGAAAAAGTTTATTAGCACTCGTTGAGTTGAGCATTTACCTTTTTAAACTGCTCCTCGTTAGGGGGCGTAAACCGGAACTAGCTGGATGAACGTTGAACGTTTTCAGCTTAAGACAACAAATGAATTTAATTTGTATTGTGTTTTCATTATGTACCAAAAATCCACGTGTAAATAAATAAATAGATTAAAAAATTGAAAATGATAAAGAAATGCCAACTGGTTAAAAAAGAAAAATTAAGAATAATCTGTATCGCAAGAAATAAAATGGGCTCATATCCAGGTTATTAAAACTATATAGCTATTTAGTTAGGAATTTTGGTTTCACTTTCAGATGTAACACGTAACTGCTCTAGCTAACCATCGCATAACTGCTGTTTTCACTGCCTACTTTGTTTTGAAAATCTCATCACCGGAACCTTTCGTAAAACGTATTGCGTTGACAGTCAAGCACTCACTCACGGCATATCAGCTGTATCAGCGTGAGGAGTACTGACCTAATTTGGAGAGCAGGGGACAACAAGAGACAAGGCTACACATCGGAACGAGCAGCTGAAGAGAAAGTCTACCATTTTTTGTTTGTGTAAGTCCGTGCACACATTCTCTCTCTTGTGTTACCGGGGGCAGTTGCCGTTAAAACGCATTGTGTTGGGTCCGATGAGAGATGTCAGCAGCTGTTAGCCTCAAGGTGCCTTGGATGCGAGTGATCCCGGGATTAAACAGGTGAAATACCTTACGGTGCGCTACTTCAACCTTCCCGTGTCGGTGCTTGGACGTCGACATGCCTTGTAAAAACATAACATCTGCTAAATGCGCGCAAGTGGCACTTGGGTTTATACATCAACCCCCCACACAGTTGTTTATAATATTATGACAGTGCAGCAGACTGTGCTGTGGGCAGATACCGGCCTGTATTGAATTATCTGACAGCTGAACACGTCTTGTCCTGTCTTGAGTAAATCTGAGTGATTTGTCAGTTTCGCAAGATACATAATGCACGAGCCCACCATTTTGTCTTAGTAGTGCGAGGGGTTTTTTGTTTTTTTGTTTTTGTTTTTTTCAGTGCGTTTACTCACGCGTCTCATTTGACTTGACAGACTTTCATTCATATAGTCAGACATGCACCAATTTGCGCTTTAAGCAGTCCATTACGCGCTGCACGGGGATAAGAAGAGACAAGAGTGGAGCTTAGTCAGCAAATCAGGGTTATTTTTGTTTGTTTTATCAGTCATTTAGTTGACAAAATGAAATAGGCCAGCAGAGGCTAAAGTAATGTTCTTTATTTAGTCCCTCTACGTTTCATCTCTGATATGAAGCTGGCAGGTACTGAACGTCTTTTATTCAGTGAGGCAAATACTTGGTGTTATGAAATTACTAAGAATGACTTTTAGTTGTTGTTGTTGTTGTTATCATATGATTAAAATGTGTACACATGTCAATAAAAAACCTAGAACAGGCAAAATAGACCATAAACAAAATAACTGAAAGCAGATAAACGGACAGTAAAAATATATCACTGATGAGAAGACATAAAAGGCCAATTTAAAAGTATGAAAAGGACTTTTTAAGGAGATTAGCAAGCATTCTCTCCTCAGGCTGGTCACTCCAAAGCCAAGGGGACTTGATGGCAAAACCATTAGATTTAAATCTAAGGAGCAACCAAGAGCTCAAACGGGGGTCAACATTTCTGCTATGTAACTTGAGACCCAGACCCAGATGTACTTTAGAAGTGAATCCAGTTTCAGTTGCTCCGTTTAAAATACATGATAATTTCACGGAAATCATATGAGTGCTTGCAAATGGCACATGTTTGTTACCCAAGATTAACTTGAACTAGAATGATGTGAAGAGAAAATTATGGAATATGATCCAAAGCATACATTATCTGTCTACCATGATAGAGGCAGTGTTGTGGCATTGGTGTGTATGGCTGTGAAACAAAGTCACTAGTGTTCCCTGAAGATGTGACTGCTGATAGAAGTAGCACCCTAACTTGATCTAAACCCAACAGAGTGCGCTTTTTCCATTGTCAAACACAAACAAGCAGCAAGTGAAGGTGGCTATAATAGAGATCTGATGGAGTAACTCAAGCAAGGAAACTCAACATTTGGTGATACCCACGGGTTTAGACCTCAGGTGAAGTTTTTCTTTTCATAAAGGTATTAAAAAGAGTGTTTAAATTTATGTTCATTAATTTTGAATCTCAGAATTTGGGGGACTGTGTATAGCAATCGCTGTAATTCTTAAAAAGTGCATGTAAAATTTTTATAAAGCTCCTTGTATTAAAGCTGAACGTCAGCACTTCAGTCACATATTGATTGATTTGCAATCCGCTGTGATTGGGGCAGAACTACAAACTGTCTTTGTAGCAAACATTATGGAAGGCGCTGTATATGCAATAAGTGAGAAAACCCTAAAGCCAAGATCTAGGCAAAGAGTAAAGTTTAAAGTGAGTTAAAGACTAATGTGATGTACTCGTACTTTCTGTTGGGTCTTTGATTTGTAATCTTATTTTAGGATTAGTGTAGTTATTGCTCTAAGGATATTTGTAGAGTTGTCACAACAAAATAAGCAGTTTGTCATGATTATTCATTTTATTAAATTTTTTCCTGGGTATGCTGCCTGAAAGAGACATAAAAACTTGATTTTCCTTCCCTGTGGCAGCCGGAGGAAGCTGTGCGTGGGACAGAGAAAAGCTACATCAGCCTGTCTGCGGAGAAGCCGATGCAGAGCTGACTGCTCCTGCTGAGAGAGGAGGAGGAAGAAACAAGTCAAAGGGAGAGAATTTGCCAGATGTAAGAGGAGGAAAGAGAGAGAAGGTGGGCGAGGGTTTCGGTGACAGAGATCATTGTTCTGCAACAAACCCCTCATGGGTGAACTGGCCATTAAAAAGTCAGTAATGGCCAAGCTGTCATCAGCCCAGGTGACCGTGTGCACCTGAGCGTTACTGCTGCAGCACAGTGAAAGTCACCACGTGCCTCGGGGCAGCTGCTGCATGGTTTAAAAAAAATCCAGGCTGCCGGATCCTAACTGATTCCTGCACGTTTTCTGCACTGGATCATTTTCACCTGGAGCTTTTTCCCCTTTTGGGCGTTCACTAGGGAGAGAAAAATAAGCAAAAGCGGGATACGGAGCAGTTTGGATATTTGGACAGACTGAGCCAGTGACTACAGCAGAGAAAGAGACTGCTCGGTGCTCCAGTGTCACGTGCAGGAATGCAGATTTGAATAAGGAATCAGACCAGCAATCCAGGTTTGATACTACCACGTTTTCCTTTTAAAAAATACAGTAAGTAACATAGTTGTAGGTTTGTCTCAAGAAAACAGTGCTGCTTAAGCTTTTAATGCTTGCCTTTGTTTAAATAAGATCATTATCAGTTTAGTAAAAGCATCAGGACATTTGTAACAGTGCCTTACGCAAACATTACTTCGTTCTCTCAAACTATATTTTCTGTTTATTCAATTTTTTTTAAACCAACAAAGTAGTAACTCTGCAGAGGCTGGCACCGATGGCACAGGGTAATTACTAATGTGGAAGATTAGGGACGTGCTTCCAGCCATATGGATACAGCATCTAGCTAACCTCTTTAGAGTGTGATCATAACAGATAGATATGAAAGCTTGATTTATTACTATATTGCCCCACAGTAGTTTCCTGGTGAGGCCATGTTGAGAAGAGGCCTGGCCGTGCCTTGAACATTGTGTTTTAGGAGCTTTGGTATTTATTTGACAGGAACCATGCACAAAAACACTGACCTCACAAAACAAAGCATGCTTCATACCTAATTTCCATATACAGTCCCCAGAGGATGGCAAACACAATATTAACTAATCCAGCAGTTGAGGTGGGCTCGAGTCCAACTTGGAAGGGACCTTAGGGCACACCCAGGACACACTGGAGTGATTATATCTCGGCTGGCATGCAAACTGTTATCTGGGTATCTCTGCTTAGACTTTTGCCAGCCGTTTCCTGCTGCTTATCCAGCAGAAGGAAGTAGGTGGATGTTTGTATACATGGACAGACTTATCCAACTTAACAGTGAGGATGAACCTAGCCGAGCCGTCACAAGGCAAGAGACGTGGTACAGCCTGTCTCCTAGAACGTTGAATTAAACTAAAGAATGCTCAGGACTGGCCAGGAGTTTTAAACTTCTAACCTTCTTCCTGTGGGACACCAGATACAACTTAAAAATGTATATACATACGTACCTCCAGCCCACTCCCACTCCCACACACAAACACATACACACTGTAAAACCTTCCTATATACACCCCCCTCATTCAATATTCAGGATGTTCCATCAGTGTATATAAACCTATCATAAAATGAGGGTATTATAAGGAAATCTTAGCTTCACCGGTTACCTACAAGCTTTTTTTGGATCATGAGAAAACATACAAATCTGCACCAAACTGTAAGGGAGCGTTTCCCATTGATTTCTTAAATGAAAACCATTTTTCCATAGCAGAACGTCTTTTAGGAACTTCACGTCCACGTTTCCCTTGAAGCTCTGCTCATCTGTAATCATCTGATATGCACACAGAGGTCTTTGCAGTGGTGGAGGTGCATTCATTTTTATATATTTTACAGACAAGAACATCAGAGTACAAGATTAGGCTTTCGTAACTGAACATTTTGTACCTACTCAGGATATCACAGTGGTGATAATGCTGTGGTTTCCTTGTAGAAATGTTAAGGAAATTAGTTTTAAAGTTGTCACACTGTCTTGACACTAGCAATAGACACAATAGTGTCAAGACTATTGACACTAGTCTATTGACACTATGTTCCCAACATATCTGAAGATAACTGTTTAGTGTTTCACTGTGCTACTACTCATGCTTAACCCTACTTTTACGATTTCTGCTGCAATAACCTAAAGGGAACCATGTGTACTAACACAGCGGTTAAATATTGCGCATTCTCAGATTTTTATCTTTGCATCAGATGAAAACCACAGAAGCTGAACAACATGAGGATTACACCTTCCCTTCAAGCAGCACAGTAATCTGAGTCTTGCCTCTTTTTTGTTGACTCATTTAGTCATTATTCTGGAGGTAAACATGAAACTAAAGGCTTCCTCCTCACACTTCCTGCACAACTGGATATTAAAGATGAGGAAGTTACTCGGGGTCCCGAAGGCCTGTGACTAAGGGTATTTGTAGCCTGAATTTTGGGTCATGGTTTTGTTCTTTTTACAACAGAAGGGCGTACTATGAAGCAAGATTTTTGGGTTAGCAAGCTCCGTCAAGTTTAAAGTCAAGAGTTGTCTGTCTCCTTTTAACTGTCTCCTTTTAACTGGTTAAATCACCATGGTAACTTATGCTGAACACATGACCTAGTCAGAAGCAGGTTATGCTTTGACTTTCACTTTAGAATCAGGTTGAAGTGCCACATTTATGCTTTTATTTGCAGCATGTTGTAAAAGCAGTACAGATTCTCTGCTGGGGCGAATGTGTTTTATATGTGCACCATTTTAAGATGTACCTTACTAACACCACTGAATCAAACTCATATTGTCACAGGAAGGTGCATGTATTAAATGTTTTCATTCTCGATTCTAATCTGCCGTTAAGTCTCTGTTACACTTCTGTAACCGCAGTTACTAGAACAACAGCACACACACCAAGAATACCTATCCAGTCAGTAACATTAATTTGAATTAATGTTCAATGAATTTCTTTGATCCATCAACAAAACAAAGCAATTTCCACATCTCCTTCCTTATGCTGTGGGACAGGAGCACTTCATGTTTATCTCTAACCAGTTTAAAGCAAAGCAGAGAGAGCACTCAGTGATCAAATAATTAACTTGAATTAAAATGTTGAGTTTACTACTCTAATATTAGTGATTTACTGCAGCATTAAGCTATTGCCGTCAATGCAACTTTGTTGCTTAATCTTTAATGTTCTTTATAGAGTTTAATCCCCCTTTTATCACTATCTTCATCTGAGAAATTGTCTGAATGGAGTAGGTGGCACTCAGGGATCATTTTGTGTGGAAGAAGAATCCAGAATCTTACATCATTATTGGAAATAAATAAATAATGTGCTTAGTACCAGTTTAGTCAGAACCTGAAGGATTTTTAAATATTACAACTTCCACTAGACTGGCAGAATTTAGCCAGGCTTTGGGAGCGCTACATGACGTCACAGTACGAGATGATGCAACAGCAATTTGTCTCTCTTTAAAGAATTGTTTTAGCCCTGTTTCAGTTCTGCATAGTTACCAGGACATAGCCCAAAACTGTGTGAATCATTTTACACCTCCTTAGGTGTTGCTGTGTTTCTGTGTCCCAATCATAGATTACCATACGATACATTGTTTTTATATATCTGGTGTTAATACCTTTTAACTCATTCACTGCCATTGACGTCTATAGCCGTCAATTGCAGTGAATGAGTCAATGGGTTTAACTCATTCACTGCCAATGGCTGGCAGTGAATGAGTTAATATATTGTACTGATGAAATTGTCTCTCAGAAAAGGTCAATGTGATTTCTGCAAGTTGTTCGTTTAGACGGGTCCTAAATGAAGAAAGGACAGAAAACAAAAAATGTCTGTTGTTCCCAATAACAAAACCTTTTATCACTTACAATCCTCTTTGGTTAACAAACTGGATTCTTTGAGTTTTTTCTTCAAAAAGTATAAATAAGAATCTGTATAGTTCAGCATGATTCAGGCCTCTGTAGCCTCCCTGGAATTGAGCAACCTTTTCTTGGCCTGAGCTGAAAAACAAATGAACAGTGAGAGGGCCAGTGAAGACTCTAGTCATGTTCTAAACTTTTCCCCCCTTTTGGCATGAAGAAATTCTCTAGTTATTGCCAGATATTAACCAGTGTCTACTTTCATGTTCACATAGGCTAAAGATTTGCATAACTCATAATGTTATCAAGTGTGCCTTTAGGCATACAGAAGGAGTAAAGAACTGTTGTATAACTTCAGAAATTTGCTTGTGATTAATTTTCCTGTTTCAGTTCTGCATAGTTACCAGGACATAGCCCAAAACTGTGTGAATCATTTTACACCTCCTTAGGTGTTGCTGTCAACAGGATATTGACAGAATTGCTGTGTTAGTTACACCCTCAAACCGATGACAGATTATAGAGGCAGACAGAAAATTCCTAGTAAGTGAAATCTGCTGTGTATTTATGGTTATAGAATTTGTGGCTTGTTTGTTCTCTTTTGCAGAAAAGGCCAAAAACAATGAAAGGTCCCTACAGTTTCAGTGAAGGTGCCTTTTCTTTAGTTTCTCAGCACAGTATCTCCCGGTAAAGAGTCTCATTTTCATTAGCTTTTCTTATCAGATTTAGAAATTACAGACTTCAAATTCTTCGCCTCTAAAAAGCTGAGGCAGCGTTGGACATAAGCAATCAAAGAAGAGAAGGCACAAGACCTGAATAATTTAGAATACAGATGAAATTTCAGAATATATAATCGTGTATGTCCACATCCATGTGATGTGAATGATATTGAATGATCAACAGCTGAATTCATTTCTCTCTCTAGCTTAGTGTTGGAGCAGCTGAGCCTGTGAAGGCCCCTGAGGCGGCCATGTTGGATCTCTTCGTCAGAGTGCTGGTGTTGGCCCGTCTTCACCTGTCACCTCACAGCACCTTCCTGCCAACCTAACTCCTCACTCCTTTCTTCCTTCACCTTTCTTCCACTGCTGGATTAGGGGAAAGGTAAATCTGACAGTTTTTGGTTTCTTTTGTTTTTTTTTTTGTTTTTTTTTTGTAGCTATACTTTTTTTGTTTGTTTGCTGTTTTGTTTTGTTTTTCTCAGATAACAGTTGACTATATCTGTGATTCTGGTTCTGTATTGATTTGGGTAAACATAGTGAGTCAGACATCAGCTCTTGTCTAAAGATAAGAAACAAGAAACTTGGGAAATTACTGTGCTACAGTAGCAAATTAAATAGAAAACACCAAAAATGTGGAGTCCAGTGAATCAAAATCTTTGTAGGTGTATTGTCAGCAGAGCTGAAACAGATGTTGGAGTAAGCATTCAGCTGCATGTGCAGTTAGTGGTGCAGAGGGCAGTCTGAATCCATTAAATAGCTGATGCAGAGGTCATCCAAATGACCTCTGCTTAGAAGAAGCCAAACAGTGAGTTGCACTTAATTGATAATTATACAATGATTAATTCTCTTGTCAAATAAAACAGATGCATAGTAACAACTGTTTGCAGTTCAGTATTTAGGCCACAGAACTTTAGACAAATGTGTAGGATTATACCACAAACAAGTATTTCACCTTTGCAATATCACAAAGTACAAGAACAAAATCAATGTGATAAGGTGATAAAGTCATTTAAAATAGCAACAGCGTCAGCATTGGATTTGGGAAGTAAAAAAGTTGGGGTATATCCGATGGATACACTGAAAAGGCTATAATCTACCTTTTTTAAATAAAAGAGTGGTTTTATTTATCCCACACTGTCTGACAAATCCAGTTTACTCTTTCAACGTAAACCATAGACATTTGACCAAAATTCAGTGTTTTGTGGGAGTCAACCATGTTAGCGTATGCACTGACTGAGCTGCATTTAATTCTTCCTCTGTCTGCTTCCCAGGTCCTTGTACAAAATGTCCTATGCACACCACAAGCTGCTCACCTGGTGCTTACCTCACCTCCTCCTCCTACCGCTGACCTACCTCTGGCTCCTGGCTCTTCCCACAGGTAAAGTAAACCAAACATCACCCTGGACTCAAAATACACATGGTGTGAAACTGATAAAGAAAAACATGTGTGCGTGTTTCGCTTCCAGCACTCATCTTTACACGCCTTTGATTACTCAGGGTGGGTCTACATCCTTCTTAGTGTTATTATGATGCTAGGGTACTTTTAGCTTGGTTGGTGTTTACTGTCCCTGTAATCTTAGGCTGAGAGATGGACGACTGTTGGCATCCCTGCTGTGTGAGTTCTTTCTGATGCCACTCTGCTCAGTGGGTTACAGTGTGAAAGAGGACAATAAAGGCTCTGTGAGTAGACATAGTGTGTGTGTGTGTGTTGAGTGGTGGGAGACAGAAGAAAAGAGGACAAGGGGTAGGATGACTAAACAGAGGCCAAAGGGGGGTCCTTCCTTTCTCAGACAAACCACAGAGCCTTTGTGTGTTTTCATATGAGGTAAAATCCGTTTTTTCCAGACTTGAGTTACACTGATGCACCACAAAGTCACCGTTGCTTCTCGTGTTGCTATGGTAGCAGTAGTTGCCGGTTGCTGTAGCAGGGTCTAATATGATCTGATGAACTGTGTTTTTGTTTGGTTTTGCTTTTGATGCTACCGTAATATATTAATAGACATGCCAAGCTTTCACTCAGTCAGTGCACACTCAGCTGAATGTTATCTTATAAACATCTAGAAACATTGTTTTTCCTGTTTTTGCACAACACCGGATTTTAGAAAAGGGTACTATTATACTTCTCATCATTTTATGAATGTGCTTTATTTTTTTCATAAAAGGTCCTGTTACCTTTAGGTATTTTGCATTCTTTAATTACCTCTATATATTACACTTTTTATTGTAAGTGGTGGAGTAAAAGAAATGGCATCTAACTCAAATGATCAAACAGTGTTATTTGCACATAGTGGGCATTCTTGGCAAAGAACCAAATTTAAATTGTCTCAACAATATATCACTTTGTTACTAGATAATTAAATGGATACTTTGATCCCACAAAGGGAAATGTTTTTGTTTCAGCAGCATGATAAAGAGTAAAAATAGTACAGTCTACTGTAAACTGTGAATAATAAAGATAAAATAGTGCCACTAGCACCTGGTAAGGACCTTATAATATGAGATAATACAAATACAACAGTGATTAAAAACAAAAAATATATAGAATAAATGAAGTTAGTTAAAATAGAAAAAGTAAGACTGACATTGTGTAAGAGAGAAGTGGAAATTGCATTAATAAATAATATGCAGCCTGATGCAACAACACTTAATTTTTTGCCCATTTCTTCAGTTGAACCTATGAAATTCTACAAACCTATAATAATTCTACAAACTGACAGGCATTAAAATTGTGTTTTTACCTCAACAAGGTGATTCCCAAAAACTATTAGGTGATAACTTGGCACATGTCGACATGATGTGCAGTGTGTTCTACAAAGTTTGAGGAAACTGGAGAAGCAGAGAACAAAAGAAGAATCGGCAGACCTAAAGATCTATCTACAACAGATTACCAGTATTTGAAAGTCATGTACTTAAGAAATACTACTGTTTCTTAAGTACTGTAAGAGTGGCTGTCAAAAAAAATTCTTCAGTAATGGAAACTGTGGAAAAAAGGGCCAAGGCATGCCAAATGACACAAAAACTAAACTGTAAATCAGTGGCAACAAGTTTCATGGAGTGATAAATCCAAATTTGACTTCTTTGGTTCAAATTGCCATCAGGATTTACAACATAGGTCAAGAGAGAGGTACAACAGCCATCTGTGGAACACAAGGGTGTGTCATGATTTGTGGCTGCATTTCTGCCAGTGGTGCTGGGGATCTAGATTTTGTTCTGACATACAGTACCATCTGGAATGCATCTGATTGACAACTGCTTCATTTTTCAGCATGACAAGGATCGTAAACACGCTGCTAATGTTGTCAAATGCATAGACCGGCCTACCCAATGCAATTGAACAACAGGCAGCCAAAATAAGACAAGTTAAAGACATTACGAGAAAACCTGCCTAACAGAGTTCATGCTGTGTTGAAGAATAAATGTGGGCATTCTAAATATTGACTTTCAAGCTCAAAAGAATTGTACAAACTGTTTTTGCCTCATATACTTCATTTTCATACTTTTGCACAGTACTGTAGATTCTCTGCTGAAAGAATCCATTAAGGTGTAGCATACTAACACCACCGATGGAAGCCTGGTCATCACAAACTGTATGTGTTGCATTTTTCCACTGGAAATTGCAGTTAGTAATGGAGATTGCATATCCGCATGCTTTTATTCTTGGCCCTAATCAACCATTTGAAAATTGGTCAGTCTATTTGAAAGCTGGTTACCAGGAATATTCAATCACTAAAAATGATTTCACTTTAATCTGGCTGCAAACTAAAGTGATTTCCATGTCTTCGTCATTGGGCTGTGGGACTGTGCGAGTCCTGAGCACACAGCATAATCTGTAATACTTAAAAAAATGATCTAGTTTAAATTTTCAGACCTCTAATGTGCACCTGGCTGTCACGTTAGAAGTACATGGCAGCATCTTTTACGTAAGCACACACAGCCTGAAGCGGAAATACTGGCTTAACAAAGAAAGTTGATTAGCTTAAGCCATCCACTGCAAAGAGAGCCTGACTGTGTTGAACTTGCAGCTTAGTGCACTGCTCAGAAACCAAATCTTATGGACCGTAACTTTCAAAATGCTAGCTGGTGTGAACATGAGCCTTAAAAGCATCAGAGAAGATAGCATTAAACACAGCGTGTAACAAAAGTGAATTTAATGATATGGACATTCACATTAAGTGTGCGCAGTTGGCCTCAGTAAATAGGAGCATGTTTGAGTTATGTCTGTGAGTGGTGTGCCTCGGAATATTTCTTGTATATCACAAATATATTTTGGCATGGCACGGACCTGCTCATGAGCGTTTACTGAATAAGATCAGTAACAGAAAAATATTTAGTTGTCTCTTTATCGTGTGTTGTACTCTGCAGGCGGAGGCTTATAAACAGAGGCCACTAAGCATAGTACAGTAACCAGTTCTTGTGCTGTATTCATTAACAAACCTTTGCAGAGGAATGCTGTGGGTTGCAGATAAATTACCCTGGCGTGTATGTGTGTGTTTGATCTGCTGCAGCAGTGAAAAACTTACAAGACAAGATTTAAAAAGCATTTTTATTATGTTGTAATGCCGTTTAATTCACAGTGACTTGGCTGTACCATTTTCGTTGCTCGTTTGGCCTCTTTGTGCTGGTGACATATAAATTCCCTTTGCTCCCTCTCTTACTTTAACAGTCTGTGGTATTTTAAGGGTTGTGCCCTTTTACTGTACCTGGCTGCAGAGTAAATCGCTTGTCAATGATAATGGATGGATTGACCTGAACCCATTTGAGACTATAAAAGGTGTAGGACAGTAATGTAATGCTCTTGAAAACGAACACGAACACACACACACACACACACACACACACACACACACACACACACACACACACACACACACACACAGGGCAGCTAATCAGCTCACTGCGTTGCTGATATTAGTCTGATAATGTCTGGCTCAGAGGGCAGACTTTAGTTTGTACTGAACACTGTGCTTTGGTTTTTAATCAGCGTCCTGTTTTCTCAGGGAAAAGCTGCACTTCCTCTCTCCGCTGTAGCCTTGGTTGGCTCCTCAAACTGCTGCCTGTCGACTTTTCTAAGAAATGTTCAGTCAAAGCTGAATCTGAAAGTCTCAGTAGCTGTGGCTGGAAGCCACTACCCTTTTCCCTTTTTTTAACAATGTTGTTGTGGTCATAAACATGTGAAATGGTGAAAAGAGTAGAGGTAGCCCTATGATGTCACCTTCGATGCCGTTGATTTATTTAATTAATAAATGTTTTTAATGAAACAATCCATCAAGGACTAGACGTCCATGAAGGTTGTTTTTTCCAGGCTAAATTCAGTCAGCTAGGCATGGCCTTTATTAGCCCCAAACTACTTTTCCTGATCTCTTAGCAACTTTTAAAGGTGAGAAGTCGGCTTTTCTTGTTCTTTAAGAGATGCTGTTGTTCACCTATATTGTACTGAAAGGTGAAGTGATTTCATCATTTCTGCTGTCCCTGTTGGTTGTATAATAATGTTTGGGCTTAAACAAAGCTATCTTCATCCTTCATTTCTGTCTTTCAAGAAATCGGGTTCAGATTTACATATTCGGTTTCTCTGTGGTATTTTCGATTGGCATAGTGGTGTAATGATTAGCACAGTTGCTTCAGAGAGGTCTTTTTCCCTGAAGCTTGCAGAAAGGTATGGACACGTTGAATGATTTCTGTCTCTCCAGGTTAAAACTGTGATATATCAATCCAGGTTCAATCGGGACAGGATAAGTGGTGAAGAAAATTAGGGACATCCTTTCAATTTGCTGTCCAATATAGATGTAAGAGAGAGGTGTTGTTTTTCTATGTTACGAGAGGTTGTCTTATTACCTTTCCTTTTTAAACCAAATGTCATCTTCTTTTCTGCTAAGTCCTTTCCAGAATGTATCTGCAGTGAAACCTTCAGTTGGTGTTTCAGAAGAACTTATCTTCTTTCCTCAGTCTGATTTTGAACATGGATACAGTCCATCATAGATCTTGACTTCCTTCTGTCCTGGTCCAGGTGTGTCAGCAAATCACTGCCGGGTCACCGGTGGAGTTCTGGGCATCCATTGGAGCAGCATCATAAGCCTGGGTTGGTACCCTCTAGCAGATGGGAGAGCCGGAGCGAGGTGTTGGGAGTTCTGCTGCCTGGAGCCAAAGTGCAATGCTGTTTGGAGTCTCGGCGGTCGCTGTGTGTTTCTTAGCTGCTCGCGTGAAGGAGGCTGCCCCATCTCCATCCTGCCTCAGCCCCACGAGGAGTCCCTCGGTCTCCTACAGCTGCTCTCCAAGGTATGGTTGTAAAAGAAGAGATTGTCTGTTCTAAGAAAACAGCATCTGTCTGCCTTTTTTGGATGATACAGTCATTGATTGTGATACTGCTATCAGATGAGAATTTTTTTTAATTTTTTTATTTATTTATTTTAAAGACAGATTAGGGAACTTTTGTCTAAATGCCACTGTTTTTGTAACTTCACTTTAAGGTCCCTGTCAGTGTGAGGCGGAGAGCGATTCGCCGTGCACCACCTACAGGAAGCCACAGAATACACAAAAGACCCCATATCCGCTCGGTAACGTGACAGAAAACTGATGTGAAACTCATGTTAAAAAGTTTTCATATGACTCAATGCAGTTCTGTACAGCTGCATTTTCTGATTTCAGTAGAACATTTTCAAATTTCATAATACATTTGGAGATGCTTTTCCTATTCTGTGATAGCATTTAGTATGTCCTACTCGTAAACTGTATAAGTTATTTGTACACAGGTACAATTTCAATGAGACAAAATGTTAAAATAAAGTACGTAGTTTTTTTTTTTCCTCCATTAAAATTACTGGCTAATGCACTCTCAGTTTTATAAAGCAGGCCATTCCTCCTACTCTTTTGACTTGTCACATTTCTACCCTCTTCCCTGCAGTCACACTTATTGGTTAATTTGAATGATACATACATATCTGCAGATATGAACCCATACATTTCTGATGTGATTCCTCAAATCTCCCCAATTCCAGACACAGATCTGCTCTGATTTCTGACTTTATAGCCTGAGGTTTTTACTTTCTGCCTACAGGGAAGCTCCAACACAGAGGCAGCTCAGCCAACATCAGCAGCACCCAGCACCATCGCTCTCATCCAACTCTCCCAAAAGAACATAAGCCAGATAACGAATGGGAGTTCAGGCACGCCTCCTGCTCCATTGCCGCAGAACTCAACGATCAACGTCGCCCTTGATGCTGCTGCGTCGTCTTCCAATGACAGCGATGTCAGCACGCCCACAGCAGCTTCTTCGACCATCAACACAACCCCGACACAGGCCGGTAAGTGAGGAATCTGTGGGTAGCAGTGGGTGTCACGTCCCCTGACAGCCATCGCCTATTTTTGGCTTGTTCAGTAATATGTCTTCATGTATTAACTATGAATTAATTAATAATGTAACAGTACTGAACTGGTGTGAAGTCAGACAAAAATTCCTCTTCTAAATTTGGTTTAAGCTTTCAGCTTGTATATTTCAACCTCACATACTCATAATGTACAGAAGACGCTTCACCGTCCGTTTAACAGAATGCGACTGTTTACTTTGCCCACACATTTTATGGTAGACTGCTCACATGTTATTTTTCCCAGATGAAATCAGTGTGCTGTGGGTGTGTAGCTGAATGAGGGTAAGCTGGAGGAATGTGTTTTGAGAGAAAGCGGCCGGGCTTCTACAGACAGGACTAACTCGTATGATCAGTCTGTCCTCACTTACAGAACCGTCTCTGTAGAGAAACTGGAAAAAGAGCAACAAGCCAATCTCTGCATGTCCACATTGAAAAAGCCTTTTGACTTTAACAATAGAATTGCTACACCTTCAATGCGGCTTGTGGTTTTATAGCCACAGTCAGTTTATTTGAAATTCATAGTAGTTACACTTTTACACAGTCAGTGTATTATTCCTGGAGAAAACTAGCAAAACATTTTTGAAAATTGATATTATAAACTCTCCAGTTTCCCTGGAGGAGCTTTAAAACATCTGAAGAAATCATCTTGATGATGCCACCAGAGTTTTAAAAAATAGTGTTTTAAATAAAAAGCCTGTTGTGCAAACTGGGCTGGTGGATTGAAGGACAGAGGTGTTTACCAGGCAGGGAACATCTAGCACTAGGGTTCGTAATGCTTGGCCTGGGGGCAAATGGCAGCTTTTGGTAAATTTTTGTGTGTCCTGCGGGCATAACAATGAAACATTTCACTGCTGATCATTAATTAGGGTTTCTCCTGGTGTCTTATTTCCTTGTATTTTAAATAGGGCATAAAAAATATGACTAATTCATTTACTCAAAATTGACCCTGATTTTTCAGAAAAGATTCTCTGTGCAAATGTTGTGTATCCATATAGTGAGTGTGCCACAAAGAAATTAAGCAGGTTTTTTTGGGGGGAAAGGGCAAATTTGCAAGAACAGAACTCTAAAAAAAGAGTCCAGGAGCAATATATTTGAACATGTTCTATCAGAAAACCAAAATCACCTATTTTTACGTACATCACTACGACAGGAACAAACTACAGGCTTGATTTCATTGAAATGAGTCATCCTCAGGGTGTGCAGGAACTGTCAGCATTTCACAAAGTTGGACCTTTTTTCCTTTACTCGTTAGATTAACAGCTTTTAGCTCATCTGGTTAAAGGATCAATGAGCTTGTGGAATGGTGATGCATCTTCCACAGTTCACAAAATCTGTCCACAGTTCACAAAAATTGCAGGCCTAAAACCTAATAGGTCTTCACACAGATGTGTGTGACTCAGGGTCAATAGATGTTCATTCGTTTGTGCCTTAAAACTAACCACTGTTTTATGCCACTGTATCAGACTAAATGCAGCATACAATAATTCATTTTCTTCGGGAAAGAAAGTTTCAGAGTCAGTTTTTAGTCTTTAGAGTCAACAGATGTAACAAACTGACAGTTGTTGAGTTAAAATGGCAAACAGTTGCCGATATGCACATTCAGTTCAAATATTACAACTGATTTTGAGTCTAATGTTTTTATTTGTCATGCTTAACTCCAATATTCACCCTCCTTTTAGTTCTTTATGTGGTCTCCATCTGCTCTCGGGGAAATCTTTGTATCTTAAACTGCTAAATGCTCCAGTCTGTTCAGCAGCGAGTTAATCGGCTCGTTAATCTTTGTGCACTTGGTGTTTTGTGTACAGTTTGTGTACACAGTTTTTGTCTCTGCCTGCTGCTTCTGCAGCAGTTACTGCTGTCAGCATTAAGAGCAAATCGAAATGAAGACAAAGACACTGAAATGATTAATAAAGCTGTCAGAAGCTGCGCAGTCTGTGTATTGCTGTGAGTTGTGCCTGTCACATCTGTTTATTGCCTTCATTGTAGATATCTGATTACTGATAATAGCAGTTTTAACCATTGCAAACATTAGATAACACTCGTTTATGTCGTCTATGGTACATGTGTAAACTCACATATATTCATGTCTTCCTTGAAGTGACTGAGTGCAGTCCAAATCACTCAGAAAGGAACAAAGGAGGGAAGTTCATCTATATTTGATCTATATTTTGGTGTTAAAATGTCTAATATATGGCCACGTTACAGTATTCTTTGCCCTGTTTGAGCTGTTAGCAAATTTATTTAGTTAATCACTTTGAGAATATTTTAATGTATTTGTTTTTTTTAGGGGGGGTTAATGTAAAAATGTATTATTTAAAAAAAAAAAAAGAAAAAAAGAAAGAAGGTAATTTTACCCCGTTGCCAGGTGGTTTCTAGGCAATGTGATGAAAACTTGTCATGCACAGTTTTTTGTGTGGATTTTGTGAATATAAATATGATTCTGTTGTCGGGGAAATAAAAATGATCCTGTCCTTTTTATCAAGTGTTACAGGCGCATCATGTCATAATATCTGTTACATATAAGAACCTCCAGGGTTCTACGGTGTGCCCGAGTGCCAGTTCAACTTGCTTAACCACTGGTTAGAGGGGTTCACAGTCAAAGAAACAAACCAACACATACACAAATAAAGTTTGTTTTGCAAGAAAGAACAGATAAGGATTGTGTAAACAAAGGCAGTGTTGTATACACAATTTATTTTTTTAACTCCTTTTTGCATGAAAAAATGTTTGGAAACCATAATTAATGACGTTATAACATTATTAGAATATTTGTTACAACACAGAAAGAGCCAATGGAAAAAAAACGTTCCTGTGTAAGATAAAACTGACCCCACTTGGGCATTTCTGTCACCAGTACTGGTTGGTTGCTTGAGGGTTAATTCTATCCATTTCAGTATTAATTTTCTAATTAAATATAAGGTTTTCGATTAAGTGACTGTTTTTGGGGTTTTTTTTAATGTTAAATGTTCTGTTTTTTATCACAGTGAGGGAGCTGGTGGTATCAGCAGGAAAGAGTGTGGAGGTAACGCTGCCCCTCAACGAGGTCAAACTTTACGCCTATGTGGTCCCAAATGGTGAGACCAATGGAACGCTGTATGAAATAATGCAGTCTTTTTCATCAGTTTCCTGACACCTGAGGGGAAAAATGAGTGTGTAGGAGGAGCTAATTATGCATGGAGTGGATTTTTCTATGCGTACCAGTTACTAATTATTAATAAACTGTGCGTTATTTGTGCTGTTCAGTAATGCATGGACTAAACTGCGCTTGACATGAGTCTTAATCATTTTGTACGTCATGCTGAACGCTTGTCAGAGAATTTCAAATCTATGCTGAAAAAGATTATAGAGTTCAGAAGAGTAACACACATCATGAGTCTGTTAATCCCTTGAGCCCTCCTTAACATGCTGCAGTGTAAAAACGTTGTATCTAGTAGATTTTATTTGAATGCGTACATTTTTATTACACTTGGGTATTTATTTTTTATGTATTTTTCTCTACAGGGACAAACTATGCATTTGACTGGCGTCTAAAAACTCATCCCAAAGATTACAGCGGGGAGATGGAGGGGAAGCACAGCAAGACTCTGAAACTCAGCAAGGTGCAGATCACAGTTTCATATTCATGTTTGCTATAAATAAAATCATGCAGGTGGCACTCTGTTGACCATGTAACCAAAAAGGATCACTTCTTCTTTCTGGTTGACTCGATTCCCTCTCTTTGGGTCTCCTCAGCTGACCGTGGGCCTGTACGAGTTTGAGGTGACAGTGGACGGGGAGGGCGCCCACGGAGAAGGTTACGTTAATGTTACAGTCAAACCAGGTATGAAAACTCTTTAGTTCCTGTCATGGCTGCTGATTTAGCTTCTTTTTACACTTGTTCTCAGTGGATTATTTATGATTTACATTTTTTTTCTCAATAATATCATTTTGTAAGACTTTTGGGGTCTCTGTGACTGTTTATTCTACTTTTGAAACCACCTTATAAAATCAAGGTCACGTGAGGATTGTAGCCAGCTGTCACAGAGTAAAAGGCAGGGTGAATGTAGTGTTCACACCCACGGGCAGGTCAGATTTACCAGTTAAGCTAACGAGCATGTCGCAGGCACTGGAAGAACGTGGCACCGCCACGCCGGCTCATCACTGTGCAGCTGCTGTAAATCACAAATGAGAAACGGTGTCAAATAAAGCTACACAGGAGAGCGATGTTTTAATGCTGAAGCTTTTATGTATTAGTTGCAAAATTATGTAGTACTGTTAAAGTGTGTGGAAAATTAACTCTTTTCTGTAGCACCAAAACATCTCAAAACAGCTCTAAGCAAGTGATAATTCACAGCAGGCGCGTTCTCACTCCTGTAAATTAATCCTTTGTGTGTGGTGCTGCGTAGCTGCAGAGCAGTCAGTGTGGGGTTTGGGTGGGCGAGTGTGACTACACCAATCAGGACAATTCACTTTTACCTGTGCTACCCCCACACATCATCAGCAGGTTAATGTTACTGTTAATGTAATTGTTTAATGTGTCAGACGCATGCTCACGTGCACCTCCATGTGGTGACGTGTAGAAAGTTCGTGGTGTGAAACCCATAGACCGTATACAAAGTTGAGCGGTTAGAAGCAGGAAAAAATGGAAAGCGTAATAATTTGAGAGAGTTTGACAAGGATCAGAGCATCTCCAAAATGGCAGCACTTCCTGGGTCTTCCCGGTCTGCAGTGGTCAATATCTATATGGTTCTGATAGAAAGGTGTCAGAATAACCTGTGCCAAGCAGATTTATGGGCCTGCATAGCTTCAGACCAGTCAGGGTTCCTATGCAGACCCCTGTCAATCGCAGAAAGCCCAAAAAATATGAGATATTTAAGCATTAGAACTGGACTTTAAGCAATGGAAGGAGGTGGTTTAGTCTGATGGACCATGTCTTGATGTGGATGGCCAGGGTGTGTGCACTGATTACTTGTGCCACAGCACATGTTTGGGTCTAGTGGGTCCAATGGAGCTTTTGCACATCTGCATTCGCTTAATTTTGCAAAAGTGGACATCAGGACTTGGTGGAAAAACACTGGCGTGAGAGATGTAAATGACTGTTCGTGTGTGTAGTAAGATTATAATGTTGATGCTGCTTTACATAGCCATATTAGATTTGCAAATTACATGTGCTTTTGAATTATACGAGGACTATTTTAATGTAACCTGTTTAGTTTATTTTAATTCATATCCTTAAATCTTCATTGTGTTTGTTTCTTTTATAAAGATTTGCAGTTGTAATGATCTGTATGTTGCATCTAATGAAGCTAAGCAGTCATGTAAGGTGGTTAATCTTCTGCAGTGTTTTGAATGTACTGGTCCCCCCCCCCTTTGAATTAATACAATTGCCCGCTAAAAAGCACTCATTAACCACTTTTAAGGGGAAAAAAAACTTATTGCTGGAAGACAGCCCGGCTTTTCTCCCACACATGGTTGTATTTCTGTATTTGCCAGGGTATCCTCTAACCTGTTCTTACTGCCTCAGTCACTAATGCCTAATGTGCAGCTCAGCAAGCGAATTAATTTCTTATTTCCACCTGACAGAGCCACGGGTAAACAAGCCTCCTGTTGCCGTAGTTTCCCCAAAGTTCCAGGAGATCTCCTTGCCAACCAGCTCTACGGTGATAGACGGCAGCCGTGAGTCTCCCACATGGTACACACACAGTCATTTAGCACCAGTTAAAGAAAGGAAAACCAAATCCTTGTCTTCCCTTTACAGAGAGCACTGATGATGACAAGGTGGTGGCGTGGCACTGGGAAGAGGTCAAAGGTCCTCTGAGGGAGGAGAAGGTCTCTGCTGACACCCCTGTACTCACCCTCACCAGCCTTGTGCCTGGGAACTACACATTTAGGTAAACAGAAATCACACTTATCTCAGCGAGATTAGTTGTGAAGTCTGAAAACGCACACCTGTTTTGCTGAAGTGTTGGCCTGCAGACAAATGCAGCTGAGTAAAACGGACTTTACAGATGTTACAGAGGTGTTGGGAAGCTGGAGGAAGTAATTATGCACAACCTGTGTAAGTAAACAGGAAAATCCGTAGTTTGATGTGAAAACATTTGGATACTGTAGCACATCTCTAAATACACTGGGCAACTAAAGGAAATCTTTTTTGTGATGTTCTTTTATTTAGCATGGACATAAAAAAGAAAAAGAAAATTCTCTCCTTGTTAAATAAATAACAGAAAAAGCAGTCCCTTTTGAAAATATCTGATTGATTCTTTGGTACTCAGCTTAACAAGTGCATTTTAGTTTCTCTAATATGGCCTCATTATGTGGGCAAGTGCGTGTCTTCATGACCTACTCGTATTTTTGAAGTGCCTCCATCTGGATCATTTTCAGAGAGAGATTTATGATTTACTTGACAAAGTGTTCTTCTTTTGATATGCTGGCAGCAGCAAATAATAACAGTGAGCTTTCTTTAAAACAAATTAAGAAATATAGACCCGGAGCACAGCTTTTAAGTTATGGAAGTCCGCTAGAAACCTCTGTGTCTTCTAAATTTATACAGTGGGAAGGTTAAACGTGATGCGACCAATAAGTATAACCTCAGAGATCAGTTTTGTTAAATTGCTATTTATTTGGGTTTATATTTGAGTAGCATATTACAAATTGTGATATTTTTTTAAAATATAGTTCAAAAAGCAAAGAATAAATACTAAATACTTGTTGTGTAATTGACCTAAAAGCTAAAACAAAAAAAACAACAACCCCAAAATAGTGATGCGCTGGTTCTGTGTTAACGTCCATCATTTCACTGCTTGGCTTATCTGGGTTGACATCATAAATTTGTAGGTTTATATTTGTGCTATTTCAAATAAGGCTTGAATAAGGGCTGAAAGTCTTCAAACAACGTTGTTATTTATTTATGGTAAATAATGTTTTCCTGGCAGAAAAGTCAAGATGAATCAGAAAAGAAATGCAAAACTAAGCATCTTCTATGAAATTTTGGCAAAAAGATTTTAATTTCTGCAGCACACATGTCTATGGTTGTCCCATAAATGCATCTCCATCTTCTTTTTGTATCAGTTTGACAGTAACTGACTCGGACGGAGCTACAAGCTCGACACAGGCCACTCTCTCCGTTAACAAAGCCAAGGACTATCGACCTGTGGCCAACGCCGGCCCAAACCAGGTTTGTCCTCTCTGTTGTATGATGCCCCAACCTGCAGGTGCTGCTATCACATGAAAATAAAGTAAGTTATTTACGCCAAACTGCGGCAATCCTAATAACTTTTCTCTTGCCTCTTCCAGGTCATCCAGTTACCACGCAACTCCATCACTCTGTATGGCAACCAAAGCACCGACGACCACGGTTCTCTGTCCTATGAGTGGTCCCTCAGCCCAGAGAGCAAAGACAAAGTGGTGGAGATGCAGGTACAATACTCCACACAGCTGAATTCACGTGTTTTGGGTTATTTTTCTGTGGATAAGATCATTGTAGCTAACAGTGGCGTATACTGTGCTTTTCAGGGTGTACGGACTCCCATCCTACAGTTGTCAGCAATGCAAGAGGGAGACTACACCTTCCAGCTGACTGTGACGGACTCAGCTGGACAGCAGGACACTTCTCAGGTCACCGTCATCGTGCAGCCAGGTAAACAGCTGGAGAGTTCATGCCACCTCAGCAGATATCACTTCCCAGCCATCACAGATGTCACACATTAGCTCAGGATTTTTCAGTGTTTGTTCAACTCTGAGCTATTGTTCACCATATGGAGCGAATAAATCTCTTTAACTTGACATTTAAGAGATGCCGTATCTGAACACAGTGTACCCTGTGTGGCTTCTTGCTCGCCCCTTGTCTCTTCCAAATGTACACATCAAAGAGCAAATTGAGCCAGTGTGTAAGTCGCCATTAATTTGTGACCTTTCATGACGTGTGAGGAGAATGTCGGCACTTAAACTGCTCCTGTTTAGCAAACAGTGACGGGTAATCATATGAGGGAGCAGAGTGCACTCAAGGTGATAAGCACTTTGTAGACTGGAAATGTACTGTTTTATGTTGGACCTCGAATGCGAACACACAACAACAAGGTCAAGGTCTGCTAGGTTTAGACCGAGGCTATCTTGTGAGTCATCGCACCTGAAAGATATGACGATGTTATTAGTCAGAATCTAATTCCAGGTACTTCAGAACATAACTGCTGTGCTTTAGTTACTGTCAGAAAGACACTGGTCCTTTATATCATAGAAGGGTTTTCATTACAGTGATGTTATTAGCTGTGTTATACAAATATTGGGTTTTCTTTCGTCTCAAGCTAGCTCGGCTTGAAATACTGGTCAGTCTCTCCAAATCACTGAAAATTTTAATATTGACCCCCCTGAACGCCCAGAGCTTCCTAGTTTGAGGAGGCCTGCTCCCCAATCCAGGTTTTTCGGACAGTAATTGTAGCTCTGTGCTTTAGTAGTTTTCTCATAGTCTCATTATATACAACTGGACTTCTTTTTGTAACCAATGGAACCGGACTCTTCTGGTCATTAGAGAGATTGCAGATACAAAGCACTTTGTAATGCCTTCAGTTTTCTGATTTGGATTTCCATCTTCTACAACCTCAATTCGGAAAGAGTCGGAAGTCTGTGCAAAATGTAAATAAAAACAGAATTGAATCATTTGCAAATCTCATAAAACCAGACTGTTGTCACAATAGAACATAGAAAACACATAAAATGTTTAAAGTGAGAAAATGAAATTTGATTTAGGTAAAACATCTAAAAACGAAATTGTGTCTTTGTTTAAATGTATTGCCTCTCTTCTATTAAGAGTCGGTGAACATTTGGGGACTTTCATCATATCTTGATGGTGCCTTCCCAGATGTGCAAGCTACCAATTCGATTGGTACCGATACACCTCCGTACCACCAGACTTTTGAAAAGTGGGTTGATAATTTTCCTCTTTCGTCCAGAGGATGCAGTGTTTGTGTTTCCCAAAAAGAATTTCAAATTTGGATTTATCTGACCACAGAATAGTTTTCCACTTTGCCTCAGTCCATTTTAAATGAGCTTTGGTCTAGAGATGACAGCAGCATTTCTGGCTCATGCTCACACGTGGCTTCTTCTTTGCATTACAGACCTTTAATCTGCAACCTTTGACCTGGCAGACGATGATTTCTCCAAGTCTTCCTAAGTCCATGCAGTGATTTCATGACATAATCATGTCTGTTTTTGATGCAGCACTGAAGGCTCAAAGATCACAGAATTATAGATATATAGATAGAGCCTACATTTTTGATCATATTTTGTAATACATTAGATATTTTGCAGTTTTTGCAAATTTATGTTGAGAAAGATTATTGAAGTTTCACAGTTTGTAGATGTACCTTTTTGCCAGTTAACCTAATGAGCTGCAAAATGTTCCCCCAACTCTTACTTTTCAAATTCAAAACAAACTAAAAATTTTCATATAACACTACTGGTTTAAATAAATTCGCTTTGGGGATCTGCTGATACCAAGAGCAGATCCAATGTTAAGTCAACAAACTAAACAATTCACACATTTGCAAAATAACCAAAGCACTGCTACAGATGCATTGTAAACGTGGAACAACATAGATTTAAATAGAATGGTTTGACCCGTTGAGGCCTTGCCCAGTCAAGCTGATCCAAACACTAATATTGAATCTGTCCTTCTATACTGTAATTTAGTGTGGTCCAAATAATGGAGTTGTGTGTGTCATTTTCACATTTCATTCAGAAAATAATAAACCACCAGTAGCAGATGCAGGACCTGAGAAAGAGCTGACGCTGCCCATGGATCACACCACACTGTATGGCAATAAGAGCCACGATGACCAGAAGATAGCCACCTATCAATGGACAAAGAACAGGTCAGATAAATATGGATTAATGCAGTTTGTATTTTTTGTTGTTAAAGTCTAGAATAATAGTTTACCTCAATCATAGTTACTGAGAGGTTTATAATATAAAACACTTGAATTCACAGGTTTCAGTCGCTGTCACTAACATTTCCACATCCTCTTTAATTCCCCTTGTCCCTCCCTTCATGTTTTGATCTTTTTTTGGTCCGTCTGTTCCTCTACCAGTGGTCCCGATGGTGTGAAGATTGAAAATGCAGACAGCGCCGTTGCCACGGTGACAGGTCTCAAGGTCGGCACATATGAGTTTACCCTGACAGTAACTGATGAGAGGAAGCTGGAGAGCAGCGACACTGTCACAGTCATCGTTAAGGAAGGTACGGAGTTGTGTGTTTGTGTGGGTGTGGAATAAGACTTTTCCTTTAAGCAAAATAGCTGCTTTAGGTCAAAGTCAGACAGCTGAGTATTACGGATGTTTTGAAATTTACATGTTAATTACAGAAGCAAGAGCTCAGTTATTATCTGGAATAACATAAACACACTCGGATATGTAGACAAACGTATGGTTTAATGCATGCACATACACACAGAGATCGATATAAATATAAACTAATTCACTCTAGTGCGGTATTTAAAGTATTTGTGCTAATACATGCCTTATTGCATCAAATGCCTTAGCTTTATCATTATATTGAATTTTAAATTTTAAGCACTTGGTAACAGCAGAAAGGAAGAACTCCCTTTTAACAGGAAGAGACCTTCTGTAGGGCCAGTCGGTTACCCAATATGGGATAAATATGATCTCTCTCTTTCTAGTCCCTATCCAGCTCTCAGTGTAGCCTTTTGGATCTGCTGAAGGCTTTCTGTTTAGAACAGCCTGATTAAAATGGAATTACAAGAATGATTGTCCAATATTACTAAAATTAGGAGCAATCTGTTTATAAGCATTATCTTAGAATGCTTATTGGTCCTTCAAACGTAGGAGTGTTGTCCAACTATTACCTTAGGTGCCATTCAGAGGCCTGTTCTCTGTACATTTTTTTTTTTTAAATAATCTCAGTAATCTGGATTTTGTTCAGATCTTTGAACCCATAAGAGAATTTGATTAGGAAAGCTGGAGATTATTGTGCACTCCCATTATCGGTGACCAGAGTATAAATATCAGTACTGGAAACCATAATCGGGTGGAGTAATGAGTGGAGGAAGCAACAAAGAGGGGGGAGAATATTCAGATGAAAGGTTAAAAGCAGCACAAATGTGACACACTCATTCATTCATTCATTCATTCATTGCTTGGAGAACAATAGTAGGAAACTAAATGATGAGTTACTTTTGTCAGTTACTCCCTCTTGACTTATGCGCTAACTCTAATAATGACTCACAATATTCAGCAGTTTTTCCTGTCACCTGTGCACAAAATGGAACTGGTCCCCACCCTTCCCCCAACCTTGGTTGTGCAATATTTGCACAACCAAGGTTGGGCTGATTTTCGTTAAACAATTCTGGTAATTCTTGATCTTGTTTACAATGAACAGACCTGTGACAAGCAGGTTTGACCTCATGGATGTGTTGCAGTAAAATCCGATCCTATAGCTGAAGAACTGAAATATTCCACATCAAACCAAATCATCAGCAGTTTAAACCAAATAATGTGGCGATCTATGCGCTAGAACAATGAGAACAAGCCCTCTGTGAGCTCATCCTGTTATATTGTATAAACAAAAGACTGTGCTATTAATGGGAAACAGTCCAGAGGGAGTGACAGCTGCACAACAATCATAAACATGTGAAAATGGTCTGGCTGGAAACTTGCAGTGAAGTGGTGTAGTTGCATATAAGCTTTTGATTCTCTGAGTATTTAGAGGGAGAAGATATAAGGCCTCCTGTAGATCTGAGTGATCTGAATGTGCCTCAGTTTTAATGAGAAAAAGCATGATTGTGTTACTGAGATGCTGTTTTTGTTTGTGTGGTGCTTTCAGACAAACTGTAGGGGTTACAAAAAAGATGTATCCTGTGTCTTTGAAAGTGTGGGATTCTCTGTAAAATACTGTAGCGCATGTACCAGTGACCAGCAGGGGGCTCTAACAGAGACACATTGTAAAGAAGTTTATGAAATTTTAATGTTTTTTTCTCCAGAAAAGGACCAACCGCCAGTAGCTCGTGTTGTGTCGAGTCCACCCATCTCTTTGCCTGTCAGGACCGCCACTTTGGATGGATCTCAGTCCACTGATGACAAAGGTGGACTCAGCTACCTGTGGACCAGAGAAGACACCAGTCCTGCTGCTGGGGTGAGACGGACCTTTATAATCAGGCCTTTAACTGATGTTAGTTCTGGTTTAGTTTATTGCAGGGACCATGAGATTTATAAATAAATAAAAATGTATTGTTTTTTGTTTTGTTTTGTTCTGTTTAATAGGATGTGCTGAACAGCTCCGACCACCAGGCAGTGCTGTTTCTTGGAAACCTGGTGGAGGGCAAATACAGCTTCATCCTGACTGTAACTGACAGCAAAGGACAAAGCAGCAAGGGGAGGGGCACGGTGGAGGTCAAACCAGGTAAGCAGACCTACAAAAACATGCATATGAACACATCCCCAAGATATACTCATTATTTTTAACAATACGTTTCTTTATTTCATATAAAAATTACTCCTTATGTTCAACTAAAGAGAACACACATTCTCAAAAACAGTTCAGAAAACACATCAACATTCAAAAACGTCTCAAAATGGGCTCAGGTGTGACTAGATGTCATTGGTCCACATATAGTTGAGTCAAGAAGCCTGTGCTAACTGAATAAACAGAAGGCTGCTGGATAGATGGACGGGCAGTCAGTCCATTTTAGACTTTAATAAGTTAAACAGCCAACTGTTAAAATATTCACACAGTGATGGTGATTTTTTTTCCTATGATGAAAGGAAAAAATTATATCAAAATTGATATGAAAATGGATTCATATCAACCAAAAACACCACTTCTTTCTTATCCAGTCTGCATCATTTGGTTTACTTTTTTTTTTTTTTTAAATCCAAAAACAATCCTATAAGCTACTTGTGTAGGAAAAAAAAAAAAAAAGAGGTTCATCAGTGTTTTATCACAACTTTGACCTTCCGGATCCAAACCAAGTAGAAAATGCTTTGAATGAAGTGAAATTTCTTTTGAAATAATCTTCTTATATGCCACTCTGACCCCTTCCTAAAACGTTTTAATCTTTTTCCACTGACTAAGCAACCTATGCATTTGTCTCTCGACATACAATTTGTCTGGTTTATTTCATACTGATTTAACTGTTTTACCAGGAGTGGATATCTAGGTATTAACCATTTATAGTGTTAGAGTGAAGGATGTTGAAGTTGTTCAAGTGTAAAAGCTTAAACATTTAAAATATTTTAAAACTTCCTGGTTTGGGGAAAAACTATATATTTATTTGTATAGTGTAGCAACGTAACTTGATACTGACCCACTGAAACTCTAATAAAACTGCTGATTATTTTCCGGTGATCAGTTTTTTTTGTGGTGCAGTGTCCCAATAAATGACCTGTGGTTTCTATTCAGGCTTTTATTTTGTAGCCAGATAAAGATTCAAACGAGGGGAAAATAAATTCTTGTGATCGTTAAAAGACATTGTGGAAAAATATACTGAAACACAACTGCTGCATGGTTTATTTTTTCTTCAAACGACTCTGTGCATGCAAATGCTTTCCACACAGCAGGAGCCTCAACAACCAGCAGCAGAAGGTTGAGCAGGTCAGCACAGCATACGGTGCACAGACACACACTCGGCCAGAAACTAATCCGTCACTTGGCGCTCTGGACTCTCTCCCAGATTTCAGGGAGTCAGATGGATCCTGCAATCTGCCCGTTTTCCTCATGTCACTTTTTCCGTCTCACTGTCACCTTATGTGTCTTCCCTCTTCCCTATTTTTCCCATCTATCCATCAGACGTGCGGGAGCGGGACCTGGTGGAACTGGTGTTAGAGGTCTCTGTATCGCAGGTGTCCCAACGTCAGCGCGACATGCTGCTGCGACAGGTTGGGGTTTTACTGGGTGTGCTCGACAGCGACATCATTGTGCGAGAGATCAGTGCGTTTAATGAGCACAGGTGACTTTGTCTCCAGATTTTAGACAAGTGTGCAAACCTGATGATGAAAGTCATGAAACCAACTGTGAACAGAGCTGGAATTATCCTTTGACAGTTTGTTTGTTTGTTTTCCACCCTCTTCCTCCATTCTCAGTACTCGTTTGGTCTTCCTGGTGTCCGGCGGCCCAGGGCGCCCTCCGCTGTCGGGCCGTAACGTTGCACTCGGCCTGCGCAACAAACTGCGTAAACAGAAGAATGACTTCCTCATCTTCAAGGCCCGACGAGTGGATACAGTCAGTGAGTACCACATAAATGTTACGAAATGGAACAAGGAAAGGGGAAAAAGAGGTTTGATGCTTCTATGTTACAGCAGACTCTAAAAGCCTTGGTTTTTGGACATTCAAGGTCACAGTTGCATTGATTAATTTCTGATAAGCTCTTGAAATCATCAAGACAGTGTCTCCCAGTTTTGTTTTGTTTTGTTTTGTTTTTGCAAAAATGTAAAAATTTGTCCTATTATTAGATTCCTCCTAAAAATTCCTGGATCCATATTTTGATCTGCATTGACTCCTAAAATGAATCACTGCTAAGATGGGCCAGACCTCACTTCGGCTAAAAACTCCTCCTGTGCCTGAATAGCTCTACAGCTTTGTCGCCAAATTGTAGCTGTGGGGAGGTTTCTCTCTTTAAGTTGATGAATTTTCTTTCATTAGCTGTCAACTGACTAAACCAATCAGTCGTTGCATGCTGTTTTTATGATGTAGATAAAGCATAGGTTTAATGCAGAAGAATAAATCTCACCGGATTCATCTTTGAAGACTAGATGTAACCCTGACCCATAATCTTATGTTTTGGGGGGTCGTTATTAGAAAAAGTATTTTGATGGGAGTCAGTTACAATGTCTATTCTTAAAATATCTATTCTTGTCTTTGATTTCCAATCTTTTGTCTTTTTTTTTCAAAAGCCTAAAATCACAAATCACAAATTTTGTCAGCAAAAGGTTAAAATAAGGCTTCATATCAGATCAATTTGATTTATCCCAAAAGTATGGAAATTACTTTTACAGCAGCTAAAATAATAAACACAGTCTGTAAAAAAACTAATGTAGCTCAATAAAACAGAATATAACAAAAAAGCTCAGTTTGATCAAACGGAAAGATTAAAGAGCTCCATTGAACAGAATTGAAACCAAAAATTCAAATAAGATTGATCAAAAAGTAAATAATTGAATACAAAATAACCAAATGGCTCTATAAGGTAAAACAAATGCACTAACACAAATGAAATAAAATAAATTAGAATGAAAATAAACTTACTAAATGTAGCAAAAATAACAACAGTAAAAATTTTCCTTGACATTAAAGTGTACACAGAGTGTAAAACATGGTGTATTGATCACAGAAAATGACTCAGTCCTCACAGGGTTATGTTTTTGAGTAATCCCACCTACAGACAAACTGAACTTATCACAGACACACTGTTTAATGCCATAAACCATAAAAATCAGACTGTTATTATTCAGTCATGCTCGTGCAGTCTGCAGTCTTTGGCTCGGTTAATGATGCAAGGTCAAAGTTTTAGATTTCTTAGCTATTTCTAAGTCATATAAGTATTTCTTTAGCACTTTAAATCTGCTGTTTACCAAGTTTTAAAGCTCTGACGGTTTATTGAACATTGCTGTTGCTCTCCCTCCTCAGTCTGCCAGCTGAACTGCTCCGGCCACGGCGAGTGTGACTCATTCACGCGGCGCTGCGTCTGTCACCCTTTCTGGATGGAGAATTTTATCAGAGCTCAGTTCGGAGACGCAGAGAGCAACTGCGGTAAGAAGGGAGGCATTACAGTAAAATATAGAGTCGATAAACAAAAATCAATAAATAATCAATTTTATTGTTGTGAAAATCTGACCCAGCAGATTATTATTTTAATTCTGTTTATAAGAATCAGAATAAACTCTGTTGCTGTATTTAGGGACGCACGGCGAGTCTTTTGTGAATTTGTTGTCGAAGCTGCATTACTTTAGAGCTGTTTTAATATTACACACTTTTTACCACATCATTTTTTCTGTTTTCAGAGTGGAGCGTGCTCTATGTGACGATAGCATCCTTTATGATTGTGGTTGCTGCGGCAACATTTGTATGGGGGATAGTTTGTTGCTGCAACAGGTGAGTTTTTTACCTAAATTCTTTTTTAATATTCTGTCAGGGTTATTGTTAAATAACTTTATGGGGGTAATGGTCATTGATTCCCTGTGTGTTTATTTTCCTGTAAGGCGTAAAAGCAAAGTGCGCAGGAGTAAAAGTCGATACAAAATGCTAGAAGCTGACGATCAGGACTGTTTGGAGCTGCAACTGCCAAGAGCTGGTAAGATGGACGCGTTCACGTAAACTCGCACCACCGCCTGCATTTAGCCTGTTAACACTCACAGAAACAGGCAGACAGTAAATTCTGCTGCTTCTGTATTTTGACTGGAACTTGAACATCTTGAATCAAATTTTATAGAGATAACAACGATACCAGTACTTCCTTACTTTGTAATGTGATTGCATGCACAGCTACGGTTTTTCTTTTGTGTATTTTTCTAAGATTATTTGTTTGGGCCATTTTTTTTCCTTTATTAGATTAGATTAGGAAAGTATATAGACATGAAAGCGAGGGAATATGCAGAGCAAAGGCCTGCAAGTTGACCCGAGTCGATGCTTTTGGCCTTTGTGGCACATTGCAGCATGAGCTAAACACCGTTTTCCAACTTTAGCAAAACTTTTTTTTTTTTTTTAAATGATGAGTGTGAATGTTGTTAGGTTAGTCATATTTACAGTTAATTTACCCAATGCCATTCAAAAATAACTGCCCAAATAAACACTGAAGGTGTTAACAAATGGTAAGACTCGACTTTTTTCTTGTGAAGATTTCTTTTGATAATTAACACTGATGTAAATGTTTAGCCAATGTTTCTATTTTAGCCACAATACAAAAAACTTGATGTTTCAAAGACTGAGTTAAATTTTCTGCCTAGTCGATGTTTAGGACAGCTCCATCACACTGTTTCTTTCGCTTCTGTTCTCCTCTTTCTCGTTCAGCACGCCTGAAGCCTGTTCCTGCTCCCACTTCCTCTGCCCTCATGCACTCGGACTCTGACCTGGACAGTGACGAAGGGCAGGGCGGGATCCCGTGGACGGATCAGGAGCGCGGGCAGCTCCTGAGGCCTCAGAATGGCTCCCTGAGGAATGGCCAGGGGCCGGTGAGGGCCAAGAAGCAGAGAGAGGAGCAGCTATAGCAAGAGAGGAGGGGGGAGCTCACAGCTGCCCTCACACAGCTCTTCCCCTTCACGCCTCCTCTTTCCCCTTCGTTGGTCTTCAACACAAAAACCTCACGCTTCTCCTCTGTGAAGACAGACTGGGAGATACCTGAGTTAGGAAGAGGGAGAGAGGAGGAGATGTTGGGACCGTGTTGTCCCACTGTCACAGAAAAAACACCACGATACTGAAGCTTCCCTGCACCCACACTGAGCCAGAACGACGTGAAAAAGAAACTGCCATTACACTGAGAACCAGGGGTGAGCACTGTGTTTTGAATGATATAAAATATTAATTAGACCCCTATTATTTAACACAGAGACATAAAGAATGTAGTGCTGCCCCTCTCCTGCTGCTGGCTTACAAAGGTTGGGAGACTGTGTGAGAGGAAGTAGCTCGAGTGACTTTTTAAGATGAGGAAAAACAAAACTGCTTCAATGACACAAAAACCAGCCACCTGGCACGCTCACACCTTGCCTCTTGTAGACACGCATGTACAAACACGTTGTATTCACTCCGTTTCAGGTCGACCTGATGCTACCAAACACTGCCATTTTTAAATTAATGGTTAACTTTGCTCTGATTGTTTCTGTTCATCTGAAGCATGACGGAGAGGAAAAGGAAAAAAAAAGACAACCAACCAACAACCAAAACTGATCTGAGCTGCCAACGGCTCGGAGAAACCACCTCAGAAAATATTTTAAATAATTTATGTGCATGAAGAGCGACAGATTGCAGCTCTGGTACAACCTGATACGATCGGCTGCATGTTTGTATGTCAGCTGTATGTGTGGATTTCTGTGGCTGCTGTGCCAAAAGATGTTTCCTCGGAGCAGTTTTTTGCTTCTTTTTTGTTTTTTTGCTTTTTTTTATGTTTTTATGAACCCACAGAAGAGTCACAGTGTTGTAAGGTTTTATTCTCAAGGCTTCTCTGTGGATTAAATAACTGGAGTACACAACTGTAACAAAGGTGGTCTCAGTGAGGAAGGCAGTTGGGAGAAAGATGAAGAACAGGAGATTGAAGGACAGACCGCTGCTTCCTCATCACCTTTGGTAATGTGATGACTGCTTCAACCCTGAAGACCACAGAGTTTTTGTTACTGTTTTTACAAACAACCTTTTGGCTGTGATTAGACGTGGATGCACTTTGATTTTAATGTCTGCTGTCTCACTTTGTCTCTTGTTGGTTTAAAAAAAGGGAGAGGTTCGTATGTGACGGTTGGAAGTTGGGAGGTTCAGCCATAAACGCAGGACTTTGCGGTACTGAATATGTAGGAAGAATGTCCATCAGTAATGTAATTCTCATGCTTTACACTCATCTCCATGATGCAAGCAGCTCTAAATTTTGCAGACTTGCAGCACACTTGGACAAGCATGCTCATTTTTTAACAAACTGAATGTTTAAATCCATCAAAAAGCCAAGTCACAATATCATTTTTCTGGATTTAATGGTATTCATCCTCTTCAGTCTGACCATTAAAAGATCTTCTTTTAAAGTGATTTTGATGTTATGGAGTTGGAGTAAAAATCCACAGGCCCTGTGCTGTGCAAAAACATAGAAACACAGTGGGGTTTTTTTTTAGCAAGGTTAAAACAGTTAAATCAGTTTATTTCTTCCAGAGTTTTAATTTTTTAATTATAGTCAACTCTGTGTTTTTTGAACAGTGTCATTATTAGGTATACAGAAACATTAAGAGTTTGTACTCTAATGGTTGTAAAATTAAGATATCTTAAAGTTGATGGAGTGTTAAAGTTGGCCAGGAGATGCAGATTTCAAACTGACTCGGATGTGAGGAAAATCTTTGAAAAGGTAAAATATGTTTTCTATTTTCTAATGCAAACTTGCTTTAAGTATACGAGTGAGCTGCACATCCGATCGGAGATAAAACTGTACTAAATCCCGAAAACAAATTATTTCTTCCCACGGACAGGACATAAGCAGGAGGTTAATCTGAAGGATGTTTGCGTACGCTTTGAGCAGATTACCAGAAATAAACCACGAACGGGGCCCAGCAGGAAGGCTTTGTTTGTTCATCAGCAGTAATCTGAGGTGTTTCTTGGCTGGACCGTACCGACAGACAAACTTTAGCAGAATGACTCTCCCCGACGTATCATCTCACAGTGTGATTGCTTTGCATGCAGAATGTGAAACTGACACATGTAAGTCCTCATCTGGAGGCACACTTTTCTATGTTCGTTGTTGAATGTTAAAAGGGTACATCATTGATTCAGTTCAGCTTGTACTCTGTGCGAAATAAGCTGGGGTTGGTTTTTGGGTTGGTTTTTTTTTTCTCAAATTACTGCAAAAAGTCATCTCATGCCGATGTTGGATCTGCTGCACTAAATGTGTTTTATTCGCACCTGCTGAATTTATCGGGCCATCTTTTTTTGACCTCCTGTGAGAGGCAAATTAAAATCAAGCACACCCAGGTTCCAGCAACGTCAAACCACTGAAAGACATCTGTTGTCTTGTTTTGGTTTTTGGGGTTTTTTGGGGGGGTTTTTTTTGGAATAACAGCCAAATTGTTCTGATGGACTCATCTTTTTTTTTTTTTTTTTTGTCTCCAAAGCTCCTTTTACAGTTAAAAGGAGGACACAAAAATGTTGCGTTGTCTGCTGTTACGTTTGGGATTTGTTTAGATGCAAGTGAACTGACCTTGAGTCCACTGTGAAGGCAGAGATAAATGAGAAACTGTTAAATGAAAGGATGAAAGGGGTGTAATTGTTTTTGTTTTTAATATTTTATTATTAATAAAGTTTTAGTGAAGGATGACCCCTTCTTTTGTTCTGTGATCCTGCTGATGCAACTGGATAATGTGTAAATTAAAGTTAAAAAACAAAAAAACAGTGTTGGCTTGTTCTTGCGTTGTGTAATCTGAACAAAATTACCTCTGATTAAGGTAAAAAAAATACTTTTATTCTTTTCTTTTTTTTTTTCTCTGTGCTTTCTCTGTGTCTTTTGTATTAGTTGTTTTTCTCCACAGCCTGCACAATTCAAAGGAAACGCCTTTGTGTGATCTGAGAAAACTTTGTGGGAAAAAGTTTTGCCTGGATAAAACTTTTGAGGTGTTTGTTTTGCTCTGAAATGGAGATGAGTCATTTTTTTAATATTACACAAAAATTCTGCTTCATCACCTGGTTGGAAAAAAAAATCTAATTTCTTTGTTGCGCGTTCACTACATATTATAGGGTTGGTATAACATTTACTTTTCTGATTACAGGGGATCCAAACACCTGTGTATCGGACTGATCCTCTGGTTGGTCTTTTCATTTACTTTTATAAGCCTGCTGCCCTCGATGGTTTGTCCTTTGCACATTTTGGGAGATAATGGAGTCCTTAAAAGATGATAATCGAGGTCTCCCTTCTCTGTCCTGTTATTTCTCCTCACTGTGGATCGATGCCTGTTTATAACACTTCCTGTCACTGGATGGATATTTATTTTTAAGACTAGACAAGTGACATGTAAGATAAATACAAATGTGCTTTTAGGTGATCTCTGTGAAAATGTGACTTCTTTATTGAAATCTTTATTTCGGCCAAAAAAAATAAGGTAAATAAGAAGACAGGATAAATATTTGCATGTTTTCAACGTCTCTGCAGTCAAAGTTTTGCTTCTTTTCTCAACTATTCGCAAATACAGTGTCTTAAACATGAAATGGGACAAATCATGAATGTGCAGCTGACAAATCTGTGTGATGCTATCATGTCGATATGGACCAAGATCTCTCAGGAATGTTTCCAGCTCCTCCAATTTCACATGAATACAGTGTCTTAAACATGGGACTATAGAGAATTTATATTTATGTTATCATAATGTTTGTTTGTTTGTTTTTTCACTTAAATTTGAGTTAATTCGCAGAAGTATGATAGTGACTGTGACCACCAGATTTCTTCAGTGAGTGAATGAGTGTGTGGTGCTGATGATCCACAGCCACACTCCAGGATGGGGGCTTCTCAGGAAACCTGGGAAAGACTCAAAGAGGCTCCAGCTCCAGCAACACTTGTAGTGTAAAGAACAGCTTTATCACTTGACCAAGTAATAATTAATACTTTGTACGACAAGTGTTGCTGGAGCTGGGCCTTTTCAGATTCTCCATTCACACTGGAAGCAGGTGAAGTGCTAAAAGCATCTTTAGTGACTCCACACAGACCATATATAAATATATTTGTCTGTTTGAATATTTGTGGGAATAACTAAGGGGGGGTTATTGTATCCCGTTCTGTGTAAAACAAACGCTAGATTGTTTGGTTATAACAATAAGAACCCTTAGTTGTCGCCCTTATTTGAATCAGTGAAGTCACTTCATTGCTTTTGTGCACATTTACACAGTTGTGTCCATGTTTTCTGTATGTGTGACAGCTTTTTTCCAGTCTGTAAAGTGGGGCAAACATGCCCAGACAAGAAAAAACGCACCACATGAAATACACAACTCTGCGTGTTTTTCCTGCAAATGTTCGGAGGAACATCTCCTTTAGAGGCGCTGCCTCTTCTGTTATTTTTATGATGTCATATCTCACTGCCTGCAGATATGTTGTTACGAGGGGAAGAAAAGTACTTAGTTCTTCTATGTTTTCCCCTCTGCCTCTCTTCGTATATTGCTGCCCTCTGCCTCTCGCACTCCTTATATGGGAAAGGAATTAGTTGCGCGAACAAGGGCGGAAACGTGGCGCGGTGAGCGCTGGGTAAATTCAGCGACATACAGGAAGAAAGAGACGAAGCCCAGTCTGCTTACTGCACACTCCCACAGCAGCGACAACATAAAGGACCGAATCACTGCTCGACCAGTTTAGCAGGTAAGCAGCCGGTGTGCTGTCCTTTTTGGTATTTGCACTGCGGGGTTTGTGACTCGATTTACGGCTTTCTGCAGAAGCGGAAAATCAAATCTGAGACGAGAGAGAGAGAGCGCACAGCCGCTTCCTCCTTCACCGAGAATCATTCAGAAATTACATCTTGAGTTCGGTGTGATGCTAACGCAGCCGGCTAGCCGAGGTTAGCCGCAAAAGCTGACGCTGGTCTGACTTAAACCGTTAACATGTCTGCAGCCCTGTAGTCAGCCTTTACTTCGTCTTGCTATGCTCTCTTATTAAAAGTGGAAACTTCTCTTTTTAGTCTTCTTTTCTTCCCTTTCCTCCTCTGCAGAGTAGTGCAGCATTAGCTGACACAGGGAGGGGTGTGTGTGTGTGTGTGTCTCAGAGGAGAGAGAGAGAGGAAAAAAATCCAGGAAATAGTCAAACTGACAGCAGACGCTCAACGGCAGGGAGGGGACGTATAAAAACACCACCCCAGCTTTTTTTTAAAATATGTGTCGACTTTGAATAAGGTGGTGTAATTTTCTTTTTAAAAAAAGAAGAGGTTTATCTGGGGTTACGTTAGCTAGCTCTGGTTGTCGGCGTTGGTGTTGTGGCACATTTTGTACCCCCTTTAAATAATTTCTAAGCGGTGTAACGGCTCTTCAGGACGGCTTTACGCTATTTCCTAATCTGTAACTCTTCAGGACACTATAACGTTACTTGAGAAAGGTGTTTCTTAACCTCAAGAGCCACGAGTACACAATAAAACTGTTTAGCCCCACCACTCAAACCTCAGTTAAAGTTGTAACGGCTAGCTTTAGCCGGTGATCGCATTATCAGCAGCGGCTTGAGCGCGATTTGGTTGAGCTTTCAGCCCACCGAAGTAGGTCTGGGAGGGCGCCCTGCTTTCCATGTCTGCCACGGTTACAAACAGTGTTTCCCTATGCAAATAGATTTGGAAGAAAAGCTGAGGTTGCAAATGCAGGAGTGGACGCTCGCTCCTTTATGTCTGGACGTCTTGCCCCCAGGCAGACACACAAACCCTCACACAGGCCTAACTAACCTACTTCACTGGCCCTGCGTGCTGATGGGAGCTCTGTGCACAACATTTCTTCCATATAGACAACAAATGAGGTCGATGAGATCAGTTTGATACGGTTATAGGCAGATTTCAGATTTTTAGTTACAAAGGTATTATTCATTAGTACAATACACTAGAGGACTAATGAGAGACTGCCACTCCTCATCTAAAGACTACTTGGAATTTGTAGTCAGACGTTAAGATTTTGCATAGACTGGGGTCACTATTTGCAAGGAGACAGGTAGATTCCTTTTAAGCTAATTTCCCATAGTGCACTGCGTGGAAATGTGCAAAAAGCTAAAGTTGCTGAAAGCAGGCTTTTGGCCACACCTGCTCTTGTTTGTGCAGTGGTTTGTTCTGAAAAACCAGCCCAAAAGGGAATAAAAAGGGGAGTAAATGCACCTGTTGGTTGTTGATAGTACTAATGTGTTTGAGTTTTAATATTTGCATAAGTTGAGACAAAAAAAAAAAAAAGAAATGCAATATGTAAACTACGTGAGGAAGACCATGCTGATTGAGCTTTATGATCACTTTACACCAAATGATTGAGATAAGAGCATGCAACAACTTTACAAAACTCCCAGTTTTATTGCAGCATCAGTCATTTGTTTGCACTGTTTGAAAGTGTGCCTTCATACTCCTGGTATGAACTACAAGCTTCTATATTTGTACATGCTACAGATTTAGCTTTAATCTAAGGAAAACAGAACTGAAGGAATGACTCCCTGGCTGCCGTCACTTCTCTGGTTTTGTCTTCGTCTGTAGCGTTTCCTTGGTGGTCAGCACTTGGCCCGAACCTACGCCGCCACTTTGCTTTGGTGCACATAAAAATAAGCATTTGAAGTGAAGTAACTGGGCATAAAGTAAACTCAAATGTGCTTTGCTCTGGGATTTGCAATTTGCTAGATATGGATAAAGTTTGTTAGTGTTGGTGTAAACAACAGTTAGCCATCTACAGGGCTGGGTTTGTGTTGTTGTTGTTTTTTTCCAGCTGTTACACCATTTAGGGGCCGCTCCCTCCCTGTGCTGCAGGTGAGTCATGTCTCATGAGACCAGGAAGTGCTGGACTCTGGTATATGCAGGTATAAATGCTCACTGCCGTGGTGCTAAACAGAATGTGGGTCAAGGGTAGAGAGGGCTTTTGTTTCCTGCTGTGATCTAATTCATCTCAGAGTCTGCTGCACAAATTAATGCGTAACTCTCTGTGAAAGACAGAGGAAAAGGGGAAGTTTAGGTATTGTGTGCTTCTTATTCAGTCTGCTGTAAAAGGAAGAAATAGTGCAGTCTTTTAAAAAATAACTTCATGTAATGTCTTGCCACCTCACCTGCTGATAACTCTATTGAATGGATTCACCTAACAGCCTCAGGGTTGATATAATGCATAACTGCCTCTCCTATTTAATGATCAGAAATCAAGTCGAAAGGCTGATTTTTAGTGATGCAGTATTTTACCTTTATTTAACCAGGAAGTCTGACTGAGGTAGGAGTCATGCAGACTCAAAGCATTATTAAAACTGCAACAAATGCAACATATCAGATCCACACATGATATACACCCACATACACCCCCCCCCCTCCAAACACACACACACAATAAGTTGGTTCTTAAGGAAAAAGATCCATGCATCTTGTTCACCATGTTCCTTATGATGGTTTTAAACTTGAACAAGCTTTTGCATTTTTTTTTTTTAAGTTTAAGATGTGGGGTAAGAAAATGCTGTTGTCATCAGATCTGTCTGAAACCTCAGCAGATGAACAATCAGCTGTTTGGAAGGGAAAAAAGAAGTATACAAAGTTAAACTAAATGGCTGCTTGAGTGACCATAACTCAAATCTCAAAATAGTTACTGATTATTTTGCTGCTGATAAACCGATGAGTGACTGTGGCTAATTGGAACAGTATTGAACACCCATTGATATGACTTCAGAGCATCTTCAGAGTGCCGCTTCTCAACATGAAGGATTTTATAAGCTGGTCACAGCCAAAAATGTAACATCTCAGTCATTTGATATGTAAAGATTTCACTGAGGAGTGAAAGTGAGATGTTGGCTGCAGCATTATCTTGCTCATTAGTGAGAGTGGTCTGTGTGGATCCATTCAGCGACAGCCAGGTATAAGGACCCGAGACTGGAGGGGCTCTCAGTGGCCCAGGTAAGGGCAGTGTCAGCTTTCAGCTGCCTCATGTAATGTTAGCCTTTCTCTTCAGGTGTGCGTCTGGATCTGTGAGTACTCCTTTATGTGTTAGACTTGGATTGGAGTCAGTTAATCATGTCTTTTGAATAGTTAAATCAGGAGTGTGCATGTTTTTTTTTTTGCTTCAAAGGTGCTGCTGACCTTAAGTTGTTTTCTTGTGCGATGTACCTGGATGTTTAAAACTCATAGCTGGGATCTCTCTGTAGTAACTCGCAACGATCTACATAGCTTTACGCAGCAAGTTCTGGCCTGCTCTTCCTCTTTTGTTACTCAACCTCAACACTAATAGGTGGATTTTTCTGTGACTTCCTTAAAGCTTGCAAATGAGCATATTTACATCTTTTGGCTCAATTTATTCAAACAGTCGAGGGTTCTGTCCTTGTGGCCGATTCGGCACAAAACCTTCATTATGTCTGTGCAGACGGTTTGATTCCCAGCTGAAATTCACTCTGTGCTGTTTCTTAATGGGAGGATTTTATCATCTCCTGACATCATTGTTAGTAAAGTAGTCATTACTGTTATACTCCAAAGGTGGAAATGTGGGTGTAGGGTTGTCCAGAAAAAATGTGCCAAAATCACATTTGATTGTGTGATGCCTAAGCATCAGGCAGTGTTTTTTTTATTTTATTTTTTTAAATTAAATATTTAACTAGTGCTCCGTTTCGGAGGAAGTAAGACAAATTAAAACAGACAAAACTTAAGAGTTTACCTGAAGTTGTTGAGCTACATGTCATCATCACTAATGAAAGCGCCAAACCTTTCAGAGTTCTTTCTCGTTGCCAAAGAAAGAGGCGACAATGTAACCCTTGTCATAAAAATGCTGGACAATCGGAAGCTATCTGGTGGTTGCCAGGTAGTGACTGACTGGTCTTCAGACCTGACTGAAGCTTCAGTATATGTGCAGGTGATCTATGTGAGCCAAAAAAATTCAGGCTTTAGAGTACTCTAAATACTCAGTTTTTCCTAGTATTGGCTCTTGGTGACATCATTGGCTTCATAGTGTAGTTAACACATTCACCTTACGCACAAATGGTCCTGGGTTTGACATCCAGATTTTAAAATCACAAATGGTTGTGATTTTAAAGTCACAACCATAAAAAAAGGAGAGGAATAAAATGTTAAAAGTTTAACAGTGTATGGGTGTTGCTTTAGCAGCTGGTGCATTTTGGAGCAGTGACTCCGTGGATGTCCCCACAGAGCCTCGGGCTCAGGACTGATGGAATTTACCCCACATGAATGCAAGCAGACAGTCGTGTACTCATGGAAACTTTAACCTGTGGTTAAAGTAACCTAGGGGTTAAGAGTAGAGGCTAATCTCTTTATCTAGTACTCCTGTGAAGGAGTCTGGTGTCTGGTTTGTAGCAAGACAGAAAATTCATGATTACAATTTAAATCTGTTGTTGTGGTCATTGATTAATAGTGGTGTGGAGGGGTACATTATATTGAGGATGAGGTCTAATTAACTTGAGGGATTTATTAAATGAATAAATAAATGTCAGCACTATGTCAGATGGGGGAAGGATCCAACTGTTTGCCGTATGTGGTTGAAATGTTAGTTGTGACCTGTAGGAGGTTGTTATGCACGCAAAATGTTGTTAAAGCTTTTAAAGTTTCTGCAAAAGCACCTGTTGGAGACCTGTTGGATTAAGCAATAAATGCTTTGTTTAGTTTTAGGAGAAAAAGAAAAGCTTCAAATGATCCGCCACTGATTTTATCCTATATTATAATTATTAATATTGATAATCAGAAACATCAGTTTTTTTGGACTGTTTTCCCCACACAGTTTCTGGACAATATTGCTATGAAGGAGTTTAAGAGCAGCAATAGAAGAGCCCTTCTATTCTATTGCTGATATTCTATTGCAACATGATCTAAACCTGAAATATGGGACTTGTTGAAGTAAATGCACACATGTAAACTTGTTTCTGGTACAAAAGACAAATATGGGCAGCATTAAGAGCACTGTTGCTATTTTAATTTTTTTTTTTAATTGCAGTAATTTCCTTCACTGCATGTCCCAGGTGTAATCGAGGCCCCAATTAGCTTGAACAGAAAGTTGAAAACAGTGTTAACAACAACTGTGTAATAAACACAAAGGATTTGGTGGCTTGTTCGGGAAGAAGTGATCTGTAGATGTTAAAAATTCACAATAAGAAATCGGCTTCTTCTTCTAAAGTTTGGTTTAAACAGGCAAACCTTAAATGAGCTGCAGCTCATTTAAAAACTTGAAACAACACCAAGATGATAAGTCAGGCTGTAGAGCCAAATGAAGTCAGTAAAACACTTTGTATTGTAGTTTTAACACAACAAAAACAGGTTCTGGGATCGCAATACTGAATGAAGTTGTTTTTTCGAATCGAAACTGATGAAGGATAAACTGAATGGAAGTTAGTGATTCAGTTTAATCTATTTCTGTAGTTCTGCACTACTTCACTAATGTAGGTTCAGATTGATGCAAGCAAGCAGTTCTAAAGAAATGCATCCTCCTGTCTATGTTACTGTTGACTGTATATAAATAGGATGGATCAATGATCATTTTCTATCGTGATTTCTTTCTTCCTGTGTTTTAGTCCCTGGGACCTCCCTCCCAATAGTGGTAGCCAGCGTGACACAGCTAACCTTTTTATTAAACACAAAAGTGTCCTCTCTTTCTGACAGGTATGGCAGAGTTGGCGAGTCTGGTGCAGCGGTTGGAGGTGGCGGTGGGCCGCCTGGAGGCCATGTCAGGCCCTGGAGGCAGCGCTGGAGGTTCAGATGGAGGAGGTATTACTGTTAAAGAATACACTGAATAATATGTGTAGAGATCAGTGAGTGAAGTTTGCATTAATACATGAAAATGAATCACTGCGCTGAAGTCGGCTTCTGGCAGTGTGGACAGCGAAACCGGAGCCTTTTTGAAAACGATGACAGATTTTAGTCATGTAATGCAGTCATGTGACCAATTAAACTAAGATAGCGGAGGGCATTATACAGCTGTTGTTTTGTTTGCTCTCAATTTTGATAGCCCTATTAAAGATTAATATCAGTTTGTAAATGCTCCAGATAGCTTTTCTTCAAATTCTTTAATTCTCACTCGCTTTTGCAGCTTTGTGCTTTTGTGTTACTCACAGCAACAACTCCACCTCATTGTTAGTCCATTTAAAAAAACTGTGCTGAAGTCAGCTTCTGAGCTCACAAAAGCCACTAGATTATTTGACTGAGTGGGGTCATTTATCACTAAAATGTTCTGATGTTGTTAATTATGGCTTTCAGTCAGTTACTGTTGGCGTTTGCAGCTAGGCTTCTGCAGCGGTAGATTTAGCTGCTCTTGGTGTGTTGGCCATGGTTCACTGCAATGTGTTGCTGTGCTGAGTGTTACTTGGGGAATTTCATGCAGATTAGACAACCCGAGTAGTTGTTAGTAAAGATATCAGTTCCACATTAATGTAATGTAAATGGTAAATGCGCTATAGCTCTTTACTTAGTCCCTAAGGACCCCGAAGCTTTATACTACATTCATCCACCCATTCACACTGGGGATGGCAAGCTACATTGTAGCCACAGCTGCCCTGGGGCGCACTGACAGAGGCGAGGCTGCCGGACACTGGCGGCACCGGGCCCTCTGACCACCACCAGTAGGCAACGGGTGAAGTGTCTTGCCCAAGGACACAACAACCAAGACTGTCCAAGCCGGGGCTTTAATCTTTACATGTATTTCTTTTTAATCCCCGTGGTCTTCTTTATCTTTGCAGCTGTATCTGCGCACGTCGAGGGCTTCGATGAGATCATCAAGGGTCCTCTGGCGGAGTACCTCTCCCTCAGCCAGAAGATAGGGGGCGACGTCCAGAAACATGTAGGTCACAAGTTCAGACATTACACATTTACATGAGGCATTGGTCACCAGTCCTACCAGAGCTGAGTTTAATTCTTTCCTAGGAAAGATGATTCCTGAAAGGTTACTTTAACTGCAGCAGCCATTGTAGAAATATTTACTGTCTACAAGTAAACGTTTCTTCTTTCCTGATGAGCACATTGCAGCGTATCTTGGTTTTTTGCCTCCACCTGCAGATCAGAAGAGCAGGTGCAGCCTGTGGAAGGACTAACGCAGCCTTTTGTTTGTGCTTCATGCAAAACTCTGCAGGGAATCTCGTAATTGCAGTTGACGCTGCTGATTTAATCGCTTCTTTTATACAGCATTGTTTTACATTTACAGTGATATTCCTCATTTTCCAAGTCCATGATTTTTTTTTTTTTTTTTTTCCCCTGCTGGCAAGACTTGAATATTTCTAAATATGAAGCCCCTTGAAAGCAGTTTCTGTTAAGTGTTCGTGAAAGATGATTAAAAAATGGCACAATGATAAATTAATGTAACATTTCTTTCCCTCTTTTAGGCAGAAATGATGAAGCAGGGGTTCACCACTGAGAGACAGCTTCTCATCACAGCCTCCACTTCCCAGAGGCCCTCTGATGTGAGTTAAACACACTCCGTAAAACTTTAAGTTGAGCAAGCACCGCATTGATTGATCAATTTCAACTTTGTGCATTATTTATTGTGTTCGTCTGCAGTTTAAATGGTCGAACCCCCCTTTCTTTTTCCCTCTCTGTACAGGTTCTGTGTTGTGATATTTCTGCCTCATTTTATTTTGATTTAAAAATCTGCTGTAAAGATTAAATATTCAAGCTCGGCTTAGTTGTGATGGAGAAAGCTTAGTGGGATTATTGGCCTTGTTAATTTGCTTCAGAAGTTGGAGAATTTGTAGAGGGTTTTTTTTCTTTCTTCTTCTTCTTCTTCCTTTTTCTTTTTTTCCTCGAGTTGTGACTCAATTCAATACAAATTCTTAAGTTTCAGGTATCTGCTGATATCGAGTGCTAAACTTTTGTCCTTTCTCAACTCTTCAGGCAGTTTTGACGACTCTCCTGCAGCCCGTGTCCAGCGTGATCCAGCAGGTGCAGGCGTTTCGGGAGCAGAACCGCAGCTCACCGCTGTTCAACCACCTCTCTGCTGTCAGCGAGAGTGTGCCTGCCCTTGGATGGGTTGCCATGGTGAGTCCAGGGGCTGAGAGAGGTTAACGGGTAGGAAAAGAGCCGTTTTGGCACCACTCTGTGTATGTGGATAAATGAGTGTATAATGGGCGGAAACAGGCCTCTCTTTGATTCTGTCAACAGTCTCTGATGAGCGACGGTTTCTTGGCTGACATTAAAGCACCAACAACAGAGCTTTGCTGTTACAGTAAATGATTCATTCATTGTTTGCTGTTGTGTTTTTTGAGACTTATGAATAATGGATCAGATTTTCAGATACACATGATGAATGTCTTCATTCTCTGTCCGCCTACCTCTGTATCCTTAAACTTCTCATTTGCTTTGCAAAACATTTGTGACAGCAATACATATTTCAGAAGAACAGTCATTCTTTTTTTCTTTATTGCTAATGAGAGCTAGACAAGGAAGCTGATTAACTGATTAATACGTCTTTATCTTATTTATTTTTTTAGTCATGTTGAGACTGATTTTTGTGACCTTTGGACAAAGCCTCTTTTTGCAAAGATTGTGGGTGTAGCTTTATGGCAGTAGGATGGATTAGTCTTTAATTAAAGGCTTCACTCGTGGGGAAGCAAAGATTTTAATTTCTCAAAATGTTGAGCTTTAGTTTTATACTTCCCCTTTCTTCAAACATATCCGACTCCTCTGCATCCGTTTAATCCGACTCTAAAAGACAGACAGGAAAAACCTGGCCCACAGAGTCCTAAAGGAAAACAAAACAATAAGGGGCAGGAGGCATGTCAAAGCAAATGACTGCAGTGATTCTCCACTGCTGTTTAAGTTGATTTTAATACTGTTTATTTCATCAAGTGACCTCTTTAGTGGTACATGTCAGGTAGGGATCTACCAGCAATCTAAATGCTGACATGGTGCTTGTGCTTTTAAATTGTTAGCTACAGGTTACAATTAAAATCTTACTAAGTTCAAACTTAGTTATCCAGTGTTTGGGGTTTTTGTTTGTTTGTTTTTTTTGTTTTAACGTTCTCTGTGGACATTTGGACTAAATGGTTTCCCACCCATGATATACGAGATAAGACTGGCTCTATTTATCCCAAAATTTGGGGAAGTTCCTGTGTTACCGCAGCCAAGAACACTAAGTACAACCTAGATCAAAATGCTTAAACAAAGTGGACTGGACTGCTCAATATAATAAAAGCAATATGACAAAACAAACTGGCTCAGTTAGGCAAAAACTACACACAGGGTATGTTTTACGAAATGAATCTAAACCTTTTTACTTCGTGTCAGGCTCCCAAACCAGGCCCGTATGTTAAGGAGATGCAGGACGCCGCCACGTTCTACACCAACCGTGTGCTGAAGGACTACAAGGACAAGTCAGTAAAACCTCCACTATTAAAGCCTGTTTCCCTCATTGTCCGCAGCAGATGGGCCGTCCAAATTTAATTTGTATACAAAGCTGCTGGGATTTCTTCCAGTTTGTTCTTATCATTTTAAACTGTATCATATGTTTTTATTTTTTATGTTGAATCTAATAAAAGGGTCAAAAGAACTTTTAAATGCAGCCAAACAGTTTGCTCGACCCATCTGTCTTCCATCCTTTCTTTTCCTTTTTCAAGTTATGGTGCCCCACGGTTTTACTGAGTCAGCACTGCCACATGATACACTGAAGCATGTCGGTGGCAGACTTCCTGGGTTTAAACTTGTAATAAAAGCCTGAAAGTGAGGCAGACTGTTTGTGCTCTCAGTTTGTGTTCACATGTCCTACAGCAGGCAGTCAGTTTGCACAATGAGAAAATCTGAAATAAAAAATAGTTGTGTTGTGAGTTCTAAGTAAAGGAAGAAAAACTGCTAGAGCTAAAAAACGATGCCATAAAATCATATGTCGTCTTCACAGGGACAAGGTGCATGTGGACTGGGTGAAAGCCTACATCTCCATCTGGACTGCGTTGCAGCATTACATCAAAGAGCAACACACCACCGGACTGACCTGGAGCAAGACTGTGAGTTTCCAAAGGAAGGAGGAGGAGGAGAGAAAAAAAATAAAAAAAGGAAATTACTGCAACTTGAAACATAAAAAGCAGCTCTCAAATGATCAAATGCAACCTGACTCATGAATTAACACATTTACCTTAGGGCCAGTTTTACTAATATTTTGTGCCAGAGCAAACTGGGCTTTGGCATTAGAGAAAATTGTACTGTCTGTACTTAGAGTTATAAGGTTGCATGATTTCTGCAGCTTGCCCTGTTGCATATGTATTTCTGGGACTTCCTTTCTTGTGGTACACAATGAAGGAAAAGCAGGAGCTTTTAGGGTACAAAACAATCCTGAAATTGAACTTGAGCTCTGTTTTTACTAAACTAAATTTAGCCCTTCAGAATAAACTTTATTTTTGTTTACACACAAAGTTGAGGCAAACACAGGGAGAAGTGGTGTAACTGCCCCTGATATGCAAACAGTCCTGTTTTAAATTATAGAGGGGAGAATTACTCCAGAGTTTGTCTCGTGAGTGTGCTCTCCTTTGTCTGCTTTAAAGGCTAAAAGTGTCCTTCATGACCTCCATTCACCCTGTTAACCGTTTTCTTCTCTTCTTCCTCAGGGTGCAGTAGCTTCAGCTGGTGCTGCTCCACGCAGCGCTCCTGCTGGCGGTCCTCCCCCACCTCCCCCTGGACCCCCTCCTCCCGCTGACCTGAGCGGACCCACTGGCGGTGCTGGGGACGCCGGTGCTGATAATCGGAACGCCCTGTTCGCCTCCCTCAACAAGGGGTCTGACATCACCCGGGGTGGGTAGCTACAGCTCCAACCAACAGTGATGAGAGGAGCTGATACTTTTTTTTTTTTTTTGTCCTGGCCTCAATTTTGAGGATTTGAGTGCAGCAGTAGTCATGTAGCAGAGCTACATGAATCAATACAAAAGGCTTTGTTGATGTAAATCATATAAAGGAGTCTCCTCTGGTCCTTCTTTCCTTTTGTTGATCATTACTCTATGTGAGGAGTAGTAATCAGTATTGATGAACCTCTCTGGACAAATAAGTTGATGGGAGAACGCGGTATGAAGGGCAGACAGTGTATTAAGACGGACCTTTTTATTTCAGTTATAAACTTTTATGCTCATTTACACTTACTAATATATGGGTTCCATTCCTTTTATTTATTTTTTGTTATCACATAAATTAGATGTGCTTTGGATAAAGTAACGCTCCCTCTCTCTCAGACTAACAGTGCATGTTTCATCTCTCCCTGACCCCTGCAGGACTAAAACATGTGTCCGATGACCAGAAGACCCACAAGAACCCCAACCTGAGGAGTCAGGGCGCTCCAGTGCGCTCTGGACCAAAACCCTTCGCTTCAAGCGCCGCCAGACCTGCTGCATCCGCCACACCAACCCGTACACTCCCCCCTGTGCTGGAGCTGGAAGGAAAGAAGTGGAAAGTGGTACGTTGAAGGGGCCAAAATGACCAAAATAGATTTTTAAACTTGCTTCTGGCTCAGACAAACAGACCTTCTTTTTTTTTTTTTTTTCTTAATTCTTTTTCTGTTTTCTTAACTTGCTTTCTGCAGGAGAACCAGGAGGATGCTCAGAACCTGGTGATCAGCGACACTGAGCTGAAGCAAGTGGTTTATGCTTTCAAGTGTAACAAGAGCACCCTGCAGGTCAAGGGCAAAATCAACTCCATCACTTTAGGTAAGAAAGGAAACTCACTCCTCAGAAACGTACACGTCGAGGGCTCTCGTATTGCCCCTGATATAATGCCCAAACATTTATTTATATTTGCCGACACAGCCGCCATAAGTGAATAAAAGGCAGAAGAATGAGCTCGGTGCTTAGAGTCTCTTAAATATACTTATTTATTTTTTCTCCGACAGATAACTGTAAGAAAATGGGCCTGGTGTTTGATGATGTTGTGGGCATCGTGGAGATGATTAACTGCAAGGATGTCAAGATCCAGGTGTGTACATGATTTTTTTTGTTTCTTTTCACTGTTTGTTGCATTTCATGAGATCACTGAATGATTTTTGCTGCCCCGTCATTCTTCGGCTCTTTGTAGTTTCTCTGCTGAGGATTTATACATTTTTCATGAACTCTGTTTATTATTCATGTAGTTAAATATTGGAAACTGCAAGCTGCTCAGTTTTTGGCAGCTTCACTGTCAGCTGGGTGCAGTGTTGGGCTTGAGGAGATTTGTAGAAGCTGATTGTAGATCGGCATTGTGTATCATCTACCTGATAAAGTTACTGGCTTTTAGCCAAAGGGTCTACTGTTTATTTTTTCCTTTTGTTTCCAGGTTATGGGGAAGGTCCCAACTATCTCCATCAACAAGACAGATGGCTGCCACATTTATCTGAGCAAGGACTCTCTGAAGTGTGAGATCATCAGCGCCAAGAGCTCAGAGATGAACGTGCTGGTACCCAACAAAGATGGAGAGTTTGTGAGTATCTCTGATTTCATTTGTTTGGCAGAGGAAGTTTAACGTGACACAAACAGGACCTCACCTGACTGTGATAAGCAACCTTACTGCTTCTGTAAACCTTATGGGGTATTTTTGGCTTTGTAAATGCTGTCATCACTAAGTTTTCAGTGCTGCTGCTTTTATTTAATCCTTATTTCAACCAGAAAGTCAATTGAGATGAAAATAAAGTGAAAGAAGTCAATTGAATAATACAAATAGAAGGAGCAGTAAGTCTTTATGAGAGCTCTGAACTCTCCTGGGTAGACAAACACTTTCAGCCTCATTAGGTACTTGTTAGTGTCTGTGAGGCAAGCGTCACACATCAATTATGAATTTCTCTATGAAAGGTCTTGGATAAAAGTCCAGCCTTGCAGAAGTTTGAAGTCAAAGTCGTTAACATGCAAACGGTCACATTGGTCCAGCGAGTAGTGTGCATTTGATCTTTTGAGCTGCTTTCAGCTTCGCATGCTCGGCATGTTTAATTAGACCATGAAGTGTTCCTTGAACTGTGCATCTTTGAGCAGGTTTGTGGCGTAGTTGCTTTTAGGATTTTTGTTAAATAATGAGAAAATGAGGTTAAGAACAAGGGGCAAAGCTCTCCCATCCTCGTTTTAGTGCTGCTAGGAACCTTTGACCAGAACCAGAACAGCCCGTTTATCGAGTCTTCATCCTGAGCCGAGCTGATCAGCTGCTGACTATAAACGATAAGAATTCAAAGCTGGTCTGAAAAAGCTTGTTGATCTGACAAAAACCCTCTGTGTGTCTCTCCCTTTCAGACGGAGATCCCTGTACCCGAGCAGTTCAAGACAGTCTGGGACGGCAGTAAGCTCGTCACCACAGCAACAGAGATCGCTGGATAAACTGGGGCAGCATATTAAAACGGCCGCCCCTCCTCAACGCCATCCCCACTCGTCTATTTTAATTTTTTTTTTTTGCAGAGTCCTGTCTGACTGATCGACAACCCCACCAGCTAACTCTCACACTGTACACTGAGATTCAGACCTTTCCCCTTCTTCCTTATCAGCCAATCACAGTTTAAACTGTTCCTTCTGTAAGCCAATTAGAGGGCTGCTTGCCTTATCTGGAGCAGATCCTCCAGCCAATCAGCAGGGAGCAGCTTGTCATTCAAATTAGGGTTTCCCTGCAAGCACTTGAAAAGAGTTTTGCCAACAGCTGGGAAGCTCTGTATGTTTTTTTTTTTTTAAATTTATCTGGATGATGCTGAGCAAAATTTAGAATAGGCAATGTTGATTCCTCTGCAGCCAATCAGGCTAATTTCTTTCCCTTCTTCCTGGTCAGCTGGGGGGCTGGCGTGTTTAAGTTGTGGCCTCAAGGTTTCTCTTCCATTATATGCAATTCACTGGTGAAGCACTCGTCAAAAAGAGCCCTTTTTAGAGGATAAAGGCATCCATATCATCTCCACTGATGACTGCAACCATGAGACTCATAGTGGATAATGGTGTAAAACAAGTTCTCTGAGCACATAAAACCAGAGTAAAAGCAAGCTGTGCAAAAACATTCTGTCTTAAATCATTTTTAAAGCATAAATCCATCTAGATGATGATGTTTGAACGGTTTAAAGTACGTTTTCACTTAAATCTACACAGGACATTCCTGAATGAAAGGAAAAAAAAAAACATTCCATGTTAGGAGGCATTTAAGAAAAGTGTGATAAAGAGCAAAGATGTTGGAAGTCGGTGGAAGTGAATTTTAAAAAGTAAAGGAAAACAGACTGGAGTAAGTGATTGGAAACACCTGCTGTAATCACCTGTACAGCTATGAATAGTCTTTGAATATCAGCCTGACCATCAGCATCCTGCTCCTTCTCATGTCTGCAGCTCGCGTAGCTGTGGAGCTCTTCGCTGAATTTTCTTTTGTCTCTTGTTTTTGTTTACCACTTTAATTTCTCTTTTTTGGGGGGTCCAAACTCAGAAATCTGCTCATTAGTACTGGAGACATCATTAAAAATGTTGCAATAAATCAAAGTATTTGGGTGTCTTTATTTTGATGTTTTATTTGTACAGAAGCATTATTTCACAGTTAAAAGATCCAAATGAGGCAAAACGAAAGTGGCTTAACCCCCCCCCCCGTAAAACCTGCCAACAATGATGAATAGTGTTTGACCTCATCAGTAAACTGCACCTGTGACTGCTAAAATTATGATGGCATCACAAGACACAGATTAAAAGCCAACACGCTGGAAATGATCAGTGCAAAAAGAGTAAATGATGCTTTCTGCTAAGCTTGAGCGTCCTGTTAAACTGGCGTTATATTGCTATTGATTTCAGCTACAGCAATCTGAGACTATCAGTATGGAGCTGCTTTAGTGTAAATAAGGCAGCAGGTTGGCTTTGAACCACTCTTCTTTGAACTGGAGGTGGTCGCCTTCGGTGGCCAGAAAAACCAGCTTCCCTGCTTTGTCCATCGCCGCCAGACCCAAACGATCCTACACACACACACACACACACACTCTGTTTTACAACTGGCATGTGCAACAAAGTTTGATTAATAAACATTTGCTGATGGAAAGCCGAACTAAGATGTCCTGCTACATGCAGAACCATCGTAAGGTGGTTAAGGCAAAAAAAAAAAAAATAAAGCTTCTGAATTTTTGGAAAGGCATAAAAAGGCAAAATAAAAGCAGATCTATACTTATCAAGGTAATCCTAAGTGTGACAAAGGTGGTTCTTTTCCATTGCCATGGTAACTTGTGCTGCAGCTAACCTGCTCCAGGCCTTCCGTGTACACCAAACCCAGTTAGGCTCAGTGCTCGCCTCAACTTGATAAGTCAACCCAAGGTCCATAATCTAGCTATAAGTATGTTCATAAAAAACATTTAGCTTTAGTTGTTGTTCTTGAGTTAATTGTAATTTTGCAGCATTTTAGTCACTATCTGTTGAGTTTCTACGAGTCATAAATAAATTGACTTGACAAACAGTCTGATACCAAATAATGAATAAAAACAGGGTTAGTCTGTGCGCAGACTTGCAGTATAAATATGTCCTGTTCTGGATTCTCACATTAATGCCTACAGAACAATAAAAGTGTAAAATTGCAACCAACGAGGGAAAAAAAAAAAAAGGAATAAAGTTGCTCCTTTAAAAAAAAAGAAAAAAAGAAAGAAAAAAAAAAGTCTATATTGTTGTAAATGCACACATATCTTCCGTGTGTCTCATTGGCAGATGCTGCACACCAGCAAACAAATAAATATACTCAAATACAGACTGAGACCACGTTTTGACAAATAAATCTGATTACCACCTTCTTGTGACTGCTTAGCCTTCACATTCACAGGAAACACTGGATAATAAAGTGTGTACTGCTCACACCGTCAGCTCTCTTCCCTCATCAGAGAACCTGCAGTGATTACCTCCTTGTAGATAACGCTCTCCTGTAGGGTCTCGGTCTCTTTGGCTTGGCCAGTTTTCAGGAAGCCGAACCACTGCGAGAAGAATCGGGACAAGACTGTGACTGGTCTTTAATCAGCACCTTTTTTTAATAAAAGTATTTTTTGAAACTGACTTGTGCAGAATTTTGCTAAAACTTTGGCCATCAGGGGACAGAATTTTACCAGTGTGTATGCTGGGATGATTTCAGTTAAGTGCTACTGCTCTTTCCTTACAAGGTGTTTCACCAGACCACTGGTATTGTACTTTGATGGTAAAATAAAGGTTGCACTGACTCACTGCACCATCTTGTGGTGTAAACTGGTATTACATGAATGTACAGGCTGGCTCATGTTCATTCAACTTAAACTTACATCTCTTCAACACATTACACAGACACTTTGAATAAGAAGTCGTTGAAGTTTTTTCTTCACATTGTGTTTTTAGTTCTGTTCATTTTTAAAATAACTACGTGCATTATGTTTGGTACCTCAGTATCGACAGGATCCACCACAGAGTCCTGCAGGAACTTGACCATGACGAACTTCTCTAGCTGCTGAAGATTCTTCTTGTAAGTCTCGTTCACCGCCTTTAGTAGAAAACAAAAACATTTTTCAACAAACAGAAAAAGAACTTTGCAGATGAGCACGAAGAGTTTAAAAAAAAAAAAAAAAAAAAAAAAAAAAAAATCAGATTCAGGAATTATATAAATACAATTAAATGTCTCCATGTGTCTTGTGTGGCTTTCTCTACCTCAAACAATCCCAGGCTTCTTCTTTAAAATGAATTAGCACCCTGCTCTAATAAAGAACCCTTAAAGAGTTTAAAGGACATAATTAATGTGAACAAATCATTCTCTTCTGCGTCGTAGCTCAGTATGAAGAGAACCAAATTGTGAAATAGCTCTTTGACTGGTTTTTATTAAGCGATTATTCAGAAGTTGATTGATTTATGGATCGGCAGAGATAACCCTGCAGGTCAGTTTGTAGCCACACAGTCTAATCCGATCCTGTCTATTAATGAAAGGTTAAGCTCTCGATCTAAACAGCAGTTTACGTCAGTGGGCAAACTTCAGTTTCACGCTGATGGCACAACACAGACTTTCTTCTTTCTGGAAATGTTGACCCTGGAGCAGACTTAAGCACTAATAGGGTGTAATCTCATTGTCTTTTAATTAATACCTTTCACTGGACTTAAGTATCTTATACAGTAGCAGCAGCCGTCTTCCTTCTGTGTTGCCTTCTGTTTTTTCACTTGTTTATAGTTTTAATGGAGAATAAAGAAATCTAAACGTGTATAAAGGTGTGTTGTACACCGAGAACATTGCATGGGTATAACTCATCTTTGAGACGACAATAAATCATTTATTAACGATTAACTAAACTCCTTAGGCACCAAAGTCCACTTCTATAGTTATTCATAGCTGCATCTCTTTGTCTCCGTCAGCAGATGGCAGAGACAGAGTAGATTCAGTCCTCCAGCTGCCGATAAACACCGAAATGCTGAAAAAACCCCACACAATCTCCTTTTTGTTTTCCTAACGCAGTCACTGTTTACACTTCTGCGACCTCGTTGTACTGACTACAAGGCTGTTCTGGCTCTACCGACCCGCTCTTGATTGATGTCAGCCAGGAAGCGGCTGTACTTCTTGTAGAGATCATCGTTCAAAGGGTCATGCCAGTACTGGGCCTGCACCAGGCTGATAACCACAAACACAGAAACGATTCGTCACGAGATGCTTGACATGACTTAACAGGAACAACAGGCTGATGCAAGACGGAAAACTTACTGCTTTTGAAACCAGCCCAAGTAAGCTTCCTTATTCAGAGCTTCACGAATCATGTCACAGATTTTAGAGCTCTCCCCAGGACACCTGGGCAGCCCGTACACACCTGAGGATTCGAAAAACACACGGGGTTAGGTGCCAGCTTGTTTGGAAGCTGTCAGGAATTAGTAGGCAACATAGAAAACTGTCAGGAAATAACCTGGACCATTCACTCCCATAGCTCCCTGGTCTGGCTCACAGAGCACTTGAGGCTCTTAATAAGTCTCCAGTGGGAGACTGAGCTGTTTACATCTTTACATAGAGGCTTGAATGTGTTTAATTTGAGGAGAGGAGTTCTGTTTTCAAAGATACCAACAGAATAACAAGTCTGATGTCAAAGAGAAGGACCTACAGAGTCAGGTTAAACTTTTATGTGCAGCTGATTTAATGACAATAGACTGAGTTTTATTTTACAAGTTAACTACATCATAAAAGAGCTTTTAGTTTTGTTTTCAGTTTAACTTTCTTTGCAACTACTGAGTTCAGATCTGAAAGCGAGGCCCTTCAGCCTCCTGGTAGATGCACTTATCGAATAAGTTTGAACATAGTAGGTAAGTTCCTTCGTTAGTTGATGTCCGACCTTGACATTTATATTAGGGTCACTGGGATTTAAAGTTGATACACCTGTGGTATCAATTTGAAAATCCTACGTCAACCCGTTCTCTAGTTATTCACGGCGCCAGCCCACTTGGCAGGGTGATGGCAAAACCTCAGCCTTTTTTGGCTGAAGGGTAAAAAAAAAAACCAAAAAAAAAACCAAAAAACCCCTAAACACTACGTTTACATCAGAATATATCTGGTCAGCTCTGCTCACAGGGAAGTGAGCTAAAGTTATCATTATAGTATCACCTTGGTGCTGACCGCCAACAGAGATCAGGTTTTTCATTGGTGGAGAGGCACAGCGCTGAGCCACAGCCCTCCTGCGAACAGAGGAACCGGGTCAAAGAGTCAGAGCGAGCTTCCTCATTTCAGTCAGGAGACAAAAACTACGAGCGGGAAACATGCCGAGGCCCGAGAGTTGGGTTTTTTTCAACCACACAAAGCTTCCAATTTCTCTCGCATAACAAGTAAGAAAACCAGAGTCCAGAACAGGAGTTACATACAGAAATTGCGCCCCCTGGGAGAAGCCCATCGCATTGTATCCTCCCTTCAACTTGGGGTCCAGAGCCAGCTGATTGCACACCATGGACACCTGCTCATTCACATCTGAGAAAAACCCATTTTCTGTGTCCTGCAGGAGGAAAAACATGAAAAGTTCAAATCACAAGTGACAGATTAAAAGAAGAAAACGAGCAGAGAGATAACGTTACGGCGTCACCACGGATCAAAGCCGTACCCGTGCAGGTTTGGTATAAATATTAACACAGAGGAGTCACACAGTGAAGCTGCAAAGGAGCCATTTTTCTGATGTAACTTATGTCACTACTACTGCAAATACCACAGAATAGGAGCCATCACACATGTGGAAAGCTGCTGTGGGACTGTTAAAGAAAAAAAAAAAAAGGCGTTCTTTATTAAACATGTCATATATTCACTTTTACTGTGTGTTTCTGTGAGAAGACGAGTGGCCGTGAGTCATCTTCTGAAGGTAGTGAAGCAATGCTACATCTTAATAGGATGACAGCGATTTTTTTTTAGCTGCGAAACAGCATTACAGGAAGTTTTATCAATGCGTCCAGTCTGTACAACAGCTTCAGCGTCTTTACAGGAAGTATGTACTCTTTTGAAGTTTTTTAATTTAAAAAAATAATCCATTATCATTCATTTAGAATGAATCTATCAAAAATACACAGGAGTGGGCGCTTGTTTGTGGAAGCTGCCGTGTTGCCTCACCTTGTAGAGACTGACATATAATACAGAGGGCGAGATGAACATCCGCCAATATTTCACAATTACTTATCGTCACCAGATTAAACATGTAACCCTCCCATTGCTGGACAAATGAGCCAGCTAAACAACAAGAGCTGGTTTTAAGCTAACGTTACGCCAGCTAACGCTAAGCTAGAGTGTCCTTAAAAAATTAAATTAAATAGTTTTTTTTTTAAAGATATCGCATTTTCCCTCTGATAAAAAAAAAAACTTGACATTGTCACATCATACGAGTGTCTGACACAATAAAAACATTAGATACATTTCAAAGAGTTTAACTAATGCCAGCTAATGCCAGGTAACAGCACTTAACAGAGGCTAACAGCAGCTAATAGCAGCAAAAACAGCAGCACTTACTGACAGAAAAGTTAAGCATATCCTCAACAACTCATCTCGGTATCGCTGTCAGTGGACAGAAGTGGGCTTCACTGACTCGTTTCGGACTCCTTTTACTAATTTTTACAGAATCATCCAGTAGTAAATCGTAAATACATATGGCCATCCAGTATATTTCTAAGGTAAAGTAAAGACTAACAGCCCTCAGTCACTGTGAATCATGCACTTTAATTGGGAAGGTTAAGAAAGCTGAATTCTACAGTCTGCAATCTATTAAATCTAGTGGTGAGATTTCACACACTCTACCTTTAATGCCATTTAAATTTTTACTGTCATACTATTAATATTCCACTAATTACAGAGATGAGGGGAAAATTTTGCTTTTTAAAAATTGCACTTTTCAAAAAAGTGTGAGTCGTCATAACTTCTTAAGTACAGAGCAGAAAAACAGAAAACGCATTCAAGCTCTGTTAAAATCTCTCTACCACTGCCACAATCTAAAGCTAAGTTATTGTTTGTTGTTTGTTTTTTTTAAATCAAAAAGAAATATTCTTTAATGAGCTCTGAGCATTAATATAATGAGAAATATCATTTTTTCAGGCACAAAGCTGCAAAATTTAATGTTTATGATGTAGAATTAAAAAAGCAAGGATCGGTATTTCGTCTGTTTCCTGATGATTCACGGGAGAAAACTTCATGGGGTGTTTTTGGGTTGCATGCTCATATTAAATTAAAGCTTCCAACAATGAAATCAGATATCTATCCTTTCTATTCGTGACTCTGTAATACGGTCATCTCTGTCCAGAAACCTTCTGTTTATGAGGGGCAGCCAATCAGAAGAAAGTTGTCCTTATATAGGGAGGAGCTAAACCATCTTATTTCAAAGAGAAGCATCGAGGTAAAAATAAGGATTATTTTGAACAGTGCAAACGTAGAGCCCAAAAATATAAATTCATACCTGAAAATTCCTTGAACTGTTCTAACATTACCATGTGACTAATGCAAAGACCATTTTCTTCACAGAAAATATTTTCACTTTCATAAATGTCTTTACAGCGTGAGGTTACCTCCACTATGTTTTTCCCAATCATCACTGAGAACACGTAAACTCCTGGGATCTCCTGCTCAATCATTTTCTTTATATAGCCCATGCTCAAAGGGTTGCAACACGAGTCACCTGATGAAGAAAATACAAATAAACACAAGCCTTATCGTCCAACTTTATTGAAGGGAATCAGGCATATCCACAGTATATTTTTATGGCTTATTTTAAATACATATAAATCAGATAGAGGCTCAGTGCAGAGCAAAGTCTTCTTTGGTTTAAGCTCTAAAATCTTCTGCACTCTGAGTTAGAGGTAGTGTCTTTTTTTGCCTGAGGAAGAAGAGAAAGTGTTTTTCTTTTCACTTCCTCAGGTGGGATTTCTCCATCTAGTATAGGATTTAATGAGCAGCCTATCAATTTTAAGCACAATCCTCATCTCTCACATTACAGCTCAGGTTTTTATCTCACTGCAGTGTTGCTGTAAACATGTGGCTTTCACTTTCGTCAGCAGGAAGTGACGTGAATCGATGAATCACATGTTACCAAGGTAAGTTATTCAAATGTGTACTGAACAGTGGGGGCAAAGGCATCACAGTTAACTTTTTTTGTACTATTCTAGATTATTTTGTGTAAAACACAACACAATCCCAATAACTACACATCTGTGGATGCATCTTTTAAAACAAACAAACAAACCAAAAAACAGGATTAATTACCACACATGAGATTTTAAAGATCCTTTTCATGGCAGGTTTACATAAAAACATGCAAATTATTCAGTTCTATTTACATATTGTGGAAAAATGAGCTGAAGATTAAATGTGCATCTCAGTTTAAACATAGAGAAACTATGTACAGTTGGGTGAGTTTTTTCAATCTTAAAGCTTCTTAAGCCAAAATAAAAGAGGAACACCGGATGTTTCATGGTTTCATAAATCAATCTGGTTGTGATTTTGTCCACAATAAAATTAATTTTCGTTCATAGTTTTGATTAAACAACTTGCAGTACTTGAATTGAAAAACTGAATTAGAAAACAAATGACACAATTGCATGGGCCTCTACATATCAGACCTTTAACAGTCAGCAACCCCTTATATATGTCTCTGGAACTTAAAACACTCTGCATCAGCTCATAAGCTGGTGTACTGTGTGTTTATGGTTATTATGAATACTGGTTTGTAGTGTGGTTTCAGAACGGTGGCTTATGCTTAATTTTTTTTTTCTGTGAAGACTATAAAGGTGCCATTTTTAAGATTTTTTCCAATATATCCCTACAGTAACACAGAACAGAATCACTTACCCATCCCATGCCAGAGCACTAGTGGTACAGTCCCATTGTCGGAGTCATGAATTGGGCTGGAGGTAACAAGCAGCACTGGCGCAGCCAGGAGAAAACACAAAAGGACAGCTGCCATTCTGAGTCCTGACACATGGAAACAAAATGAACTAGTTTTTCCTATTTTATCAACATCCAAGAAATAACAGACCCCTGGAATCTCTCGGCAATATGAATTTATTAATGCTATCTCTATATAAGCAATATTTGCTGTTATTCAGTTAAATGCTGTATGCTTTTATTTATTACAAATCCCCTTTGTCATTTAGCCTTTTTTCTAAACCCCTGTATGTCATGGTTGCTAATTGCACTGGTCCATGTTTGTCAAAAGATATTTGCTGTATGTTTGTATACAGTCAGTGGTCCTTGCATGTGAATGAATATCAAATAAATGGGAAAGTACAATAAAATGTTCGACAGGAAATCATCCCTGTGCTTCCTAGTATCCCCAGAGCTTCCAGTTTATTAGAGCTGGTCATCCCGGGTATATTTATATCTGTATTAGAAACTCAGCTCACTATAAGTGCGTCTATGAATTATCCTCATGTCACTTCGAACAAGCTAACTACAAACGAAAGAGCACATGATTTACATCAAACGCATACTTATTACGTACATTTTGGAATATGCAGTAGAGCATTGGTGCTGTACCAAAGGTTTAAATCTACGCAACGTATTCTTTAAAATATGTATGTAAATATAGTTAGATTAAATAAAATAAAAGATGTCCAAAATTCCCCCAAAACACTACTCACCGCTTCCGTATCCTTACTGTTTGTCTGTTGGACTGCTTGTCACATGATAATGTTTGGAGCGTGTAACCAATCACGTGAAAGGGGAGGGGTTAAAAGCTAAAGGGGGCGGAATCTCCAAGTTACGTTAAAGTTAGCCTTTTTTGAGTCATTTCTTATCCATTTAGTTTGATTTAACCAACTTTACGCCTGTATTAGGATTGCTGAAGATTGTGTCCACTTGTGTAGCAAGCTTCACATGGATACTTTAACATCTGGCCTCTTATTTTGAGACCTAAATACCGCACTCCAGCTACCTGCTAACGCTTAGCTTGCCATGCTAGCTCGTTGTGAAATTCCTGGACAACAGCATTCCTGCTCGGATTATTCAGCGAGTTTTCTGGAGGCTTGAGGCGGAATTGAAGAAGAACGAGCAAGTGAGATAATAAAGGACAGGATGAATATTCAGTACGAGGATACGACATTACCGGGGAGCTACGGCGTCGTGGGGTCGTTCCCCAAAAGTTTTGGTTATGGAGTGGAAGTGCCAGACCTTGAGGAGAGCCCGACATCAGCTGATAAACCCAGGATCCTGCTGATGGGGCTGCGGCGCAGCGGCAAGTCCTCTATCCAGAAGGTATGGTCATTTATCTGTCCCTGAACACCATCCAGATCACCACAGGACAAGAAAATTCTGAGTTCATAGTAAACAAAAAGCGAACAAAGGAAACAGTTTGGTTACATGTACACCTAAAGGAGATATCACCGTGGGTCAACACACCTGAATGAAATGATTAGTTCATTACCAGGCTTCTGGAGAGCTTCAAGACATGTTGAGGAGGTAATTTAGCCATTTAAATCAGCTGTGTTGGATCAAGGACGCATCTAAAACCTGTAGGATACCGACCCTCGAGGCCCGGAGTTCGACACCTGTGATTTAAAAGATGGAGAATGAGACCTGCAATGCTGTATGATTTAGAGTGGCAGGCATGTGCAGAGGAGGGCTGGAAAAGGGTGTTGAAGGTGGAGCTGCCAGGCAGGAGGAAAGCTTCATGGATGTAGTGGAGGAGGACGCGTTGGTGTGACAGACGAGAAGGTTAGGGATAGGCTGAGATGGAGGCCGATGATCCACGGTGGCGACCCCAAAGTTAGCTTTGAGAGGTGGATAAACCTTTAGATCCAGGGTAGTGGTGAGAAATGACTCTTAATAAGTCACATGAAAATTTTGATTGTCAGTTTCATTTGTTATGGATTTAGTCAACTCAATTCAACAAGACATATGCAGAAGTTTAATGTTTTAAGTATTTCAGCTTCTTTCTGATCTCTAGGCAGTGTAAAGCTGCAACAAAAAAGGGAGCCTTTAACTCATGAAACTAAAGAGCATAATCAGCTGAGCCTTGTTGCCTTTGATCAAGAACAACACAGCCTGCTCTGGATCGGTCTAACAAAATCCATTATGTAATGGATTTGCATTATTATAGCGCTTTTCCAGTATTAGTGACCACTCAAAGTGCTTTAGACTACAAGTCACATTTTAACCATAGATGCATATATCTGTTATAAGTCCAAACAGGCAAACTCGACACAGAAAGGCCCGAGCTGGGGTTCCAACCAACAACTTTATTGCTGTGAGGGGTCAGTGCTGACCACTCATAATAAGGATGTTGATAACTGATAATTCAGGATGTTGGAATGCTGTTCCACATTGTTCTTCCCAGTTTAACCTTTCTCTGAACTCCAACTTCCTCCAGTTTCACAGTCATTAAAAGTTTCAGTCTTTGTTGTTGCTGCATTTCCGTTTATTTGTGAAAGATTTCATCACAGGCCTCAAAAATCAGCATAGCATGTGACTTTGTGGTGACTTGGAGTTTTTCACCCAGGATTTAGCGGACGACATGTTAGAAAAGTTTCTGACTTCTGAGAACTAAAGCCAGTCGAAATGTGGGAGTTTGTTTCAATATGACATATATATATATTTACAGCGAATAAAACAAGTATTGAACACATCATAAATTTTCTAAATATATAGATATTTCTAAATGCCATTATGTCAGTAACAACCCATCCAATTCAGACATGTAAAGACATGAAACCATAGATGTTCATCAATTATGTGTAATAATGAGAAACGACCTCAGAAAAGATTATTGAACACGCTTACTGAAAATGATTTAGTGTTTCGTACAAAAGCCTTTATCTGTGACAGTTTAGGCGCCTCCTGTGTGGAGAAACCAGTCACATGAATGAGCCAGAATCACGCCTGAGCAAACAGTCTTCAAATCCCGTGGGCCCCTTCTATGACCTCTGACCTTTAGTTCTTTCCATAGATTTTCACTTGGATTCAGGCTGGGCCATTCTAGCAGCTTTATTTTCTTTCTCTGAAACCACCTGAGAGTTTCCTTGCTGTGTGTTTGGGATCATCGCCTTGCTGAAACGTCCACCCTTGTTTCTTTTTTATCAAGAATGTCTCAGTACATTTTTCCAACTTTGATTATATGAAGCATGCCAGAACACCATGGTGTTTCCACCACCAAACTTTACTGTTGATATGGTGTATTTGGGGTGATATGCAGTGGCGTTTGACAAACATGGTGTGTATTATGGCATCCAGACAGTTTAGTTTGCCTCTCATCTGAGCGGACTATATTCTCCCAGTATTTCATAGGCTTGTCTAAACGTTGTTCAGCAAACTTCAAACGCGCTTCAGCATGCTTTTTCTTCAGCTGTGTGGTGAGTGTGCGTACAGTTCATGGTGGTTGAGTGCATTACTTGTCGTTTCCCAAAAAGTTGAATCTGTTCATCTGAATGTAGCAAATTGGTGATGTTTAAATTTCTGAGAGTAACTGTAATCTTTGTGCATCACTACTCAGGTTGTTTTCCACAAGATGTCACCCAACGAGACTTTATTCCTCGAAAGCACCAACAAAATCTACAAAGATGACATCTCTGGCAGTTCCTTTGTCAACTTCCAGATCTGGGACTTCCCCGGCCAGGTGGATTTCTTCGACCCCACATTTGACAGTGAGATGATCTTCAAGGGAGCTGGTGCTTTGATCTTTGTCATCGACGCTCAGGTACGGTGACTTAAGTGTGACTTGGTGCTTACGTTTTGGGTGGTGAATTAAGTCATGTGTTAACTAAATCCGCACATCCTGTCTTCTGTTACCAGGATGACTACATGGAGGCTCTCAGCCGGTTACATCTAACGGTATCCAGAGCCTACAAAGTGAATCCAGACATCAACTTTGAGGTTTTCATCCACAAAGTAGACGGTCTGTCAGACGACCACAAAATCGAAACGCAGAGAGATATTCACCAGAGGGCCAACGATGACCTGACAGATGCCAGCCTGGAGAAGGTTCACCTCAGGTGAGCGTCTGACGTGTCTACACAGGTGAAATACTACAGAGCTTCTTGTCATGGTTAAGGTGTAGTTTAACATTCATACTAGTAAGTCAGACAGCTAAGACTGATCCCATTCAGTGATAGACTGTCCAGGTAGTCCCCTAACACAGTCATTCCTAAAGTGTGGGGCCCCCTGGTGGATTGTAAAAGGTACTGCAGGTGGGCTGAAGTAATGACAGAAATTCAGTTTTAAAGTGCTCACATGTATGAACAGTTGCATGTTTATATAAATGTATTTATTTATATAAAAAAAATGAATTAAAAGTGATAACAGGAGGTGGTTAGTTTGTAATATTATTCACTACTCTGACCTAAATTTACTGCTTTTGTATTTTATTAAAGTTTGTGTCCCAGTGACAGGTCGGTCACACATTGGCTGTAACACTTTACATATGACTGGGTAGCATTAGCTGTTTATGGCCAAAAGCTGGTGATCATGTTTCTGTTTTCTGTTTTTTGTTGTTGTTTAAATAAAATTTTCAACTAAATGAATCACTTTGTTGTATTTTCAATAGAGTGAACATTTAAGATTGGCCAGAGGATTTTTTTGGTTTTTAAGTGGGCTGCAGCACTCTTGACTCTTGAGCAGGTTACTCTTACGACTCTCATGAATGCAGCATTAGCCATAGTGCAGACTAATCTGACAACACGGGGCAAAATCTCAAATATTTTTAGCAAAATTAAAGATTCTCTTGGATTGTGGAAAAATATCATGACTGATTACTTAAGTGGCTCTTAAATATAGATACAGTATTTGAGATTTCTCAAATTATTAGTCAGAGCCATCATGCAAATATTCAACTATTTGTTGATAGGGTAGGTATTCAGTTTTCAATTTTGGGATTCTCTGTTGTTGAAAGTACAGCACAGCCAATCTTTTAACTCTGAGGTCTACCAAACCTGACCCTCATCTCAAACCTGACCCTCATCTCAAACCTGACCCTAGTCCTTTCTTTCTAAATAGTTCTTTTGTAACCTGATTGCCCAGTCCTGGGAGAACATTTTAAAAAGAACAGATGTTACATATTCTGATGCTTAGAGTTAGAGTTACAGTCATCTGTGGTGATGATTATGCCTCAAAGGTTTTAAGACACCCTTGGAAAGCAGACGTGCTCAGAAGCTAAAATTAAAGCTTCTATCTCAGTTTTGGTAACTGTCTCGTCGTCTTTATTTTGTGTCCTCAGCTTCTACCTGACCAGCATCTACGACCACTCCATATTCGAGGCCTTCAGTAAAGTCGTCCAGAAGCTTATTCCTCAGTTGCCAACACTGGAGAACCTTTTGAACATTTTCATATCTGTATGTTTCATTTATGTTATTTGAACCACAATAAAAAGCCTCATTGTATTTCCTTTTTCTTATAATAAACATCCCTCCTGCTTTGCAGCACTCCGGGATTGAAAAGGCCTTCCTATTCGATGTCAGTAGCAAGATTTACATAGCCACAGACAGCGCCCCCGTGGACATGCAGTCCTACGAACTCTGCTGTGACATGATCGACGTGGTCCTCGACATCTCCTGCATTTACGGGTGAGAAAAGCTATCAGATTTGTTTTGAGATTTGGCGAAGAGCAGCGTTTAGAGGTGCTTTTCTCTTTGCCTGCCAGGCTGGAGGACGGCAGCGGCTCCGCCTATGATGAGGAGTCTTTGGCGATCATCAAGCTCAATAACACCACAGTGCTTTATTTGAAAGAGGTCACGAAGTTCCTCGCGCTCGTCTGCATCCTCAGAGAGGAGAGCTTTGAGAGGAAAGGTGTGTACTTTTATTTTTTGCAATTGCTCGTGTTGGCTTTATCAGGAAAATCTTCCTACGTAAATGTGTAAAAACCTGAAGAAATTCATATAATAAACACACAAACACTATACACAATTGTAAACATGCTCACTAATTTTCTTTGCAGGTTTGATAGAGTACAATTTTCACTGTTTCCGAAAAGCCATTCACGAAGTGTTTGAAGTCGGCAGTTCGAACGACGGTGCCGCCTGGAGACCAGCGAGCTCGTCCAGCAACAGCCAACCAAGCCTTAAATATGCTTCTCTGAATGGAAGTGGTGTTTAGAGGGGCCGTAACTCTGCGGTTTACATGAAGTCCAGTGAGGCTGATGAACGATGACTCTTACATTTCACAGAGTCTTATCTATACGTGGTTCCTCCATCAAACGCGAGAGTTTTTCTGTTGTACCAGCAAGATTGTGAAAAAACTACTCTGCTGAATGTCACGAAATTTGGTGGAGAGGCCGAACGAGGGCAAAGGATGTAGAGGATTTACTTTGAATCTGAATAATTTTCTGGAAAACTGTGAGAGAACGCATTGGCCGTGATTGAGAATGCGCTCTGCCCAGTGCCGGAAATACTGTCGCGTACGAATCGTATTTTTTCTCTGCCATCCTGCAGAAATGTTCAAATTTTCAGTCAACTGTGTTTACCTTCTCGGCCAGTACTCTGGAACGTAGAAACACTTGTGGCCCAGTTTAAGTAGAAATGCTCTAAAGCCATCTGAATGTGTATTTCCTCCACATCCCGCAGGAGCACGCACTCCTTCCTTGTTCCTCCTCGTTTTGCTGTGAAATCTTGAATTCTTTAAGTAATCCTTAAGTTTAGGGGGGGAATACTCCTGTGCCTGTGGAGCGCCATGTTCATTCTTCTGTGTGTTTCCTTGATAATGACATGTAATGGATCTCCTCCAATCAAAACTGTGCCAGTTACACCATCGCAGCCTTGGGTGATTAACAGAGAGGGTGATGGTGTTTTGGTCTTAATGGAGTCTGGGACTAACTTACGATGGTTTCACTCGGACAGCCTGCCAAACCTTTGGACTTTTGTAGCTTGATGAGTGTGTAGGCCAAACTGTTTGTAGCAGATGTTGAGGTTTTCTGTGTGAGCGCTGAGTGGGACCTGAATGATGTTTCAGAAGCCATGCAGATGTGTTTTCATTACTGTACATAAATCTTTAATAAAATATGTTTTCATACTTTGCTCAGTCACTGTTATCTTTGTGTAAGAGATGCCACTTCACACAAGACATTTAATTATAATGGGGAAACTTAAGGTTTATTATTATAATGTAAACAGACTTATAAGCTACTGGGCTGCACTTGTGTTTAATCCTCTACTAGCAGCTGCTTCCTTTAATGTCGCCACCACAGATCATCTCACTCTATCCCTACATCCTATTGCATGACCTCCTTCACTGTGTATCTCCTATACCTCCTCATCATGCATGTCCAAATCATCTCAGCCATGCCTCTCTGACATGCTACTCTGAGCACTCTCCACACTCTTCAGCCTAAGCTGCAGTTTTCCACCTCCTGTGTGCTAACATGCCTCACTGAGTGAGCCTTCCACTTAACTCTTGCTGTCTCCACCCAGCCTGCACTTTCTTCTTCACCTCTCTTGCTTTGGATGGTTGACTCCAGGTGTTTAAACTCCCCTACCTTCACGATCTCTGCTCTTCATAGCTTCACTTTTCCACCTGTCTACTGACTTCTCTACAGAGCATACCTCCACCTCTCCAGGCTCTCTTTCACCTACTTTCTACTCTCACGACCGATCGAAATGTCATCTCTAAACATCATAATGCGCAGAGTCTCCTGCCTGACCTCATCTGTCAGCCTGTCGGTCTCCACTGCAGACAAGAAGGGACTCTGACCCGATCTGCATGAACCTGTCTGTGTGTCGGTCCTTTTGCATATCCTGCACTACCCTCACATACTTCTCGGCCACTCCTAATTTCCTCTCTTGGCACGCTGTCACGTGCCTTCTCTAGATCGGCAAAGACTCGGGCAGCTCTTTCTGACTTTCGTTATACTTTTCCATCAACTCTCTCAAAGCAAACATCACATCTGTATTGCTCTTTTTTACCACAAACAATTCATCGTCACACTTTAACATGACGTCCTATTCTTATGATGGCACATATGGATGAAGGAGCTGGACTACAGGTACCATGTTGTGATACCAGTAGCAGCAGAAATAGGAAAAAAATCAAGCAGGAGCGGCAAGGAGAGAGCAATGGTCTGTGGACACCACCTGCAAAATCTACTTGGGGGCTTGTCTTGTTGCCTCTCTGGTATACCAAAGCAGGTGGTGGGGAAAAAAAACACATGAATTTAATTTATTTCTCATGTGTTTTTAATTTAAATGGCAGTATTACGCTTCCATAGACTTGAAGTTAAGAAATATTAGGTGAAGACAGGTTTACAGGTATATTTTCCAGGCTTTTAACTTAATTTATTTTAAATTTATTGTCACTTCTCCTGAAATGCTGTAACTATGAAGCCTGAACAGCAGATGGCATCATATTTACATCTAAGAGTTTCATCCTAATTTAGCTCGGTCAGTTCAAATTAAATGAATGATAAAAAGCCAAAATGTCTGAGGCACAGAAATCTATCAACAGGTCCAGTAAATAAGTAAAAGCTTTCATCACACCATGCTGTGTACATCCTGATGTAATGGGTAATGGCAGGATGGAGCCACAGCTGAACCCTCTAATCGTCCCCAGAACCTCCTGCTCACCACTGTGGAAAGTGAAGGTCAATGAGAGGGAAAATGATATCATGCTGTCCAGGATTTTCCTCTGTCTTTTATTCCAGGACCCCGCAGTTTGCTTCTAACCACAAATTAAAAAAAATGCATCAAACCGAGAAAACTCAGAAGAAACCGAATACTGTAAAGTGAAAGATAGCACAGAGAGAAAGTGTGTGTGTGTGTGTGTGTGTGTGTGTGTGTAGGCTTTAAAGCTGATCTCAGCTCCTCATTTGTGTTTGATGGATGAAAAGTGTGCAGAGAGAGGACAGCTGTGGGGGTGATGCTCAGTTTGTCGGTAAGAGAAAATCACTTCCAGAGTTGAGATTAAGCCCCAACTCTGACTTTTACTGTGGTATTAAATCCAATAAAAGTCACAATAAAGCGTTCCTGCTGGAAAATTTATATTTAGATAGAATTTTATATGATCAGCAGGGCAAGGGAGTGTCCAAAGGCAGGCACAGGGTGGCACTGCCCCTTAGTGTATTATATTGATTTATTGATTTTAGATAGCAGTGTATAAAGAAATAAAACACCCCCAACTACACTGAAGTGACAAATAAACACTAAGTAATGAATAATTATGATCCAAAGGGGTACTTTTACTTTGGGTCTTGTAATTAAAAGTTAAAGTTTTTTTTATTATTAAACAGGACTGTAGTTTTTACCTAAGTCTAAACGCGTTTCGTCACTTTTTTATATACATAACCCTGAAACTCTTGTACAGTATCACTTTTCATGTAGTAGACCTGTTTGAGGACACATGGGGCTGCTGCACATGAGCCTGAAAATCGTGCCCAGTTTTCTCCACAGTATTTATTTCCCCGCTTTTTGCCATCCCAAATAATCCCGGAAACGCCCCTCCACTAGCCCGAGGATCCCTTAAAGTCTACCATGTATTTAAAATATTCAGTTACGTCCAGAAAACACATGGAGTCTACCGTCTTTCAGCTCCCCGCAAAGTGAAATAAAGAGGGAGTGTAAGGACAGAGAGGTGGGTGGGGGAAAGGGGCGGGGTTTTGGAGGAATCGCTTTGGTTTTACGCACCAGAGACGGCGCAGATGCTTCTGTCAGTGGAAAGCCGTCAGCTTTCAGCTCGCTGGAGTCCACGGTGGATTTAACTATCTGTCATCTCAGCAGAGCAGAGCAGAGCGGCTGGCTGAGGCTGCAGGTCCTGCAGAGGCTGTAGAGTCTCCTGTGAGCATCTCCAAAAACTGCTGGTGCGCCGAGAGCGGTACGTGTACATTTACTGACAGCTTCACAGCATAAGGAGGGGGGTAAAGGAGCAGCTTTAGGTAGCTTTACTGTGTGAAAAATGAATGTTTTTGTGAGGTCTAGTTTTATCCGCGGAGGCACAAACACCTGTCTTCGCCTGCTGCAAAACTAGTTACTGACATGTTTTAGTCATCGTTAAATATCTGCGTGGATTGAGGCTTTAAAATGAAAGGTTCCACTCTTTAAGAAGGCTCTCTTCATGACCCAATCAGGGCTTTACTAATAGTTAGTAATTGATCAATTAAATGAGAAGCTTGCAGGTTGCCAGGTTGTAATAACTCACTCTAGTAATTAGGTTTAAAAGTGAATAACTGCTTAGTTGAATTAAAATGTGATAATTCAATGTACTCTAAAGCTGCACTGTTATCTTTAAAATGTGCCTTATTAGAAAGTGGACTCTAAAGTTACGTGGGACCGATATAAACCAAATCTTTGAAGCCAAAGGAAGTTCTTTTAGTGTGAGGAAATAATGATGCTATTTGGGGGTTTGGGAGCCTGAACATGGTCCAAATGAGTAACTGATACTGTGAATAAGTGCTTTTGAAGTCAGATTTATGAGAAAAAGAACAAGGAGACCCTTGAGGAAACACTTCCCCCCTCAAGAGCTGAACTGGCTCAGATGCCGGAGGCACACAAAGTAATATCTGGCCAATAAAATCCCACACAAACAAACATGTTTTGCACTCTAGTCTGTTTCGTGTTAACGAGGCCCTTCGGTCCTGTTCTGTTGGAGTGATGTCATGTCTCCATCAGATTACAGATTTTGTTCTGGAGACTCAGCAAACAGCTGCCCCCCCTGCCTCCGGCACTCATAGTTTCCATCACCGCACACCATCCCCATGTTCCAATCCATTAGGTCAAATTAATACATTCATTGAAACAATCATCTCCGATTGCGCTCTCACCCTGAAGAAAAGTGTTTTTGTTTCCTGCTGAATGGAATTCCTGACCTTTGTCTTTTTTTTTAGAAAACAGAGGGCAGAAGAAGAAAAATGCCTTTTTGTTTTCTTTTCTTTCCCCTTCCCTTCATGGTGGAACCACACAGTGTTGCCACGTTTTGACCACAGTCACATTCCTCTGAAATTCTTGTGTTGGGTGAAGGTTGGTTGGCTCCAGCTCAGTGGAGATAAACCCCAGACTTAGAAAATAAAGGGAAAACTGTCAGAGAGGAGATGATTTTTACGACTGTCTGCCACACGTTCAGACCGTCAGTGTCATCGTGAGTCAGTCTCACACACATCCCTGTCTTTTCCATTTCCTAGTCCTGTTGTGCAGCTTGTGATGAGTTTGTTGGAATTTCAGGAAATTCTTCTTGCATAGCTCTCCTAAAAAAATACCAAGGTTAAGCCAAGAGGCAGCTATCACTGTCATAATAATAAAAAACATTTAAAGTGTTTCACATAGATACATTAAAGAAGTGGACAAATCTCTGCATAAAAAAACACATTTAAGTACATGTTCATACATAAATTCATAGAAACAAGAAAGTGTGTGAAGAAGAGCCAAAAGTAAATGGTCTGGTTCTTATATAGCGCTTTTCTACTCTATTTGAGAACTCAAAGCACTTTATACAACTAACTCATTCACACAAGCACTTTTTCTAATCTGTTAGTGCGTATCTAACATTCATACACATTCACACTCCGATGGATGCATCAGAGAGCAACATGGCCAAGGATAGTTGACATGCAGACTGGGGGGAAGCCAGAAATTGAACCACCAACCTTCCGATCAGTGGATGACCGCCTGAGCTCCAGCCACCCCAAGTAAAGCGTGAATTATTTGGAAAATATTTGGTTCACCTGGAGGAACATTTCTTCACCCATCCACGTGACTTTTTCAGTCTCATCTAACTGCAGGCTTCACCAAACATATAACTAGATCAAAACCAGCACCGTCACATACAACGTGAGCGATGAGATCAGTTTCACATTTGCTGATCAATGGCCAAGAACTGGAGGATGGATGAGCGCAATCGTTCTAAGATGGTGAAAGATACACTTTCCCTTGGTTCACTCCCATTTCTATGGCTTCACTCACTGCTCAAACCAGTGTTTGTCCACGATGTGTACAACCCCATCACTGACAGAGTGGCCCCTTGGCTGTAGGTGTAAATAGATATCTGGGGAGTCCTGACACAATCGGGCATCTTTTCAGTGTTGTCCCATTTGTTTAGCACAGAGGTGTCAAACTCATACAGCCCACTTTCACCAGCCCAGTGAAGCTCCCTTGGCTGTCAATGTAAAAGAGTTTTAACTTTTTCGTTAAGTTGCTGAAGAAGAGAAAGAAGTCCAGTTTTAACATTACGTCTCAATGTTGCTGTATTAAAGAAAGAAATCTGTGAGCACATCTCTTTTGGGCTTAAATTATAAGAAACCGTTGTGAACAATAAAGCAGAAAGTATCAGTTAATTCACAGAAAATGGCCTTTTTTAAAAAGTCATTTTGAAACTAAAAAAATAAATAATTTATATGGAAGATAGTAGAAAATTTAAAAAAAGATTTTTACTGTCATTTAATTGTTTGTCTATTACTCTGATGCAGTATGGCCATGGGTGAGGCTTTGACAGGTGGATTCTGGTCCCTAGACCTTATGTTTGACACCCCTGGTTTAGTCAGTGGTTGCTTGATTTCTCTTTTGTATAATTCAAAGCAATTCTTCTGCCACTTAACCACACAGGTGCCCAGTTTATTGCTCTGTTTGTGCCAGGGGATCCAATCCTAGGGGTGGACCAATTGGTGGCATTTGAAAGCCAAAGAAAAGAGCAAATGTTTAAAGGCAAAGTTAATCTATGAAAATAAGCTTTCAGGAGTCACTTAAATCGAGCCAGTCTTTCAGCTGACGTGCTGGAAAGATGACAGTTTAGGAGATAGAACATCAGAAATGTGTTTACCCCGGTTTAAAATTAAAGCTTTACACAGTATATCTGCTGTATAAGCAGGATCCTGGACATGTCCGGCTCGTTAGTGTCCAAAAGCATCACTGAAGCTTTCTAATTAATGCATTATGTCCTGTAGGTTTAAGTAACTCTCAGTCTGTTACATGGACAGTTTGTAGCACAACAACTGTTCAGTGAACACAAAAAAACAACAACCCAAAAACCATTTTGGTTATTGTAAAGAAGATAAAAATGTAAATCTGTTATTCAGCAGCACTGCAAACTTCCCACTTATTAAGTCAGTTCAATTCAACTGTATTTAGCAGTTTACTACAACAGTTGCCTCATGGCAGTTAATATCATGAGGAAAAGAGGCTAAAATATCAGAGAAGGAGCCACAAAACCTGTGAGAAAGGAACTGGTGACAGTGAGAAGGAAGAACTGGCTTTTAACAGGAAGAGGCTTCAACCAGAACCAGGCTCAGAGAGGGGCTGCTGTCTGCTGCGACCTGTTGGGCAGTGAGAGGAGAGAGAAAAGAAGAAAGGAGGGTGGCAGCATTTCAATCAGGTTCAGGACTTTGACTGGAGCTTTGTAACCTCCTAATTCTTTTCATTTTCAGCCTTTCTGTTTTGTTCCTGCTTAGGATCATTGTGCAGTAGGACGATCAAATATGAGCCAAGCTTCAGCTGTCAGACAGATGACCTCACTGTTTGTTCAGTCTTTTTCTAATTGTTCTGTAACTTTAACATTTAACATGCTAACTGAGGCCTGCAGAGTCTGAGATGTAGATCTGACCGGCTGCTACTTATCTTCTTAATTCCTGTGGAAACAGTGAAAGTATACTGAGTTTATACTGTCCTGGCTGTATTTAGTTAAGTGATGCGTATGACAAACAGCTAGCTTTGAGGCTGTGAGACAGAAAAATACTTTTGACTATAACTGTCTCTACTTATTTACTCCGCAACACAAAGATGGAGCCCCGAAGAAATAAATCCAATCCGTTTTCTTTTAACTGCTCATCCATCTCAGAGTTGCAGGCGTGGCTGGAGCTTATCCCAGCTGTCAGAGGGCACAAGGAAAAGCTAGACCGTGGACCGGCTGCCAGTCCATCGGGACAAATAAATCAAACAGTAAATATGAAACAGAGACAGCAGCTTCGGCACTCTGTCAGAAAACAGTTGTTACATTAACACCCAGGACTTGAACTCGATGTCCTCTGCTCGCTGACAGCTGATGGGAAAGTGTTTACTCGTGTATTCGTGTTGGATTATAGTCTTCTGTAGACTATTTAAGATCAAGCTTACTGTTTATTTTTTTTCAGTCTTTTTCCAAGTTAAACAACCGCGTTGCCAAAACAAACCTAGTTTTAAGAGACTCCACAGGTCCACTTGATTGTAATCTTTGTTTTGAATCCTTCTTTCTACTTTCTTTCCTTTCATCTTTATTTCAGTGTAATATTTAAATGTTTTAAGTCGATTTTTGGCCGTACTGCTCAGCTCGGGGGTTTGCAGTTTCAGTACAGACACTGATGTTTCCTGAGGGATGAATTATAATGTCTCTTTGATGATCTCCTGACTGCTGTACAGTCAGTTTTAGTTAAATATCTCACAAACTGTTCAATTAATTGTCAAGACATTTGGTACAAACATTCATTTCCTCTCAGGATGAAGATTCCTCAGCTTTCTTCCAACTCATCATTCATTGTTTTTAACCGTGTACTGAATATCAGAGGTTCACAGGTACTACATCAGGAACAGGTTTTGATACAGGTGAGACTGCAAGTCCTCAACAAAATGATGCGGCAATGGGAAAGGAATGTAAGCTGCACCTTTAGCAGGTGGTGCGCAGGTGGGTTGATGTAACTGGGATTGGTGAAGGCGTTTGTGGGCATTTGGTGGTGGATGAATGGGGCTGTTGAAACATCCATCCATCCATTCTCTTCTGCTTATCCTTGTCAGGGTCATGGGGAGGCTGGAGCCTATCCTAGACCCTGGACAGCTGCCAGCCTGTCACACGGCTAAACAACCATTTGCACTCAGTTTCACACCTATGGGCAATTTAGAATGACCAGTTAACCTAACCCCACTAACTGCATATCTTTGGACTGTGGGAAGAAGCCAGAGTACCTGGAGAGAATATGAAAACTCCACACAGAAAGGGCCCAGCCAGGTGGTGGAACTCAGGACCTTCTTGCTGTGAGGCAGCAGCGCTAATCACTGCACCACTGTGCTCCCCACACCATAAATGTACAGTTATTTAATCGCAGAGTCATTTAGTCCATGTGGATCCCCAGTGATCTGGAGCCTGTAGCCACTGGGTCATAAAAATAATTTGGAATAACTCATAAAAATTGTTTAATTTTATTAATCAATCAATCAATCTTTATTTATAAAGCACTTTTCATTAAATAGTGCAAAAGTCTTGCACCATCCCTCATTTCTTTATATTTTTCTTCCAATTACTTTCTTGTATTTTTGAAAGTGTTGTTGAGAAATATGTTTCTTTCTGAAGTCTTTAACACTTTTCTTTAGACGCTGGCTGTTTTAAGTCCAGGCCGTGTATCTGACCGCTCATCCCTGACAGATGAATTATTCAAACAGAAAAAGGCACCTAACACAAGAGATGAACCAGTGTGTCTGCAGTTTTAAATGATATCTTTAGGCACTTTGTTAATAGCGGCCTGATGCAAAACAACAACAACACATGTTCCCATTTCTTTAGCTTCTGTAAAAACAAAAATGTCAAAGTTAACCCATTTGGACAGGAATGAAAGAGTAATTTTGGACAGCTTGACACGATTGTGACACATCACATCATTCTGTTGTCAAATCCTTCTCAGGGTGGAAAAAAGCTTTCTTGCTGTGTAGCAGTAAAGCTCTGAGTCAGTCGACAGAGACGATGATGCTAACACTTAATTGGTGTTAATCTTTTGAGGGGGACCTTATAAGGGATCCCTGGCCACAAAAACTTTGAGAACCCTTGATTTAGTCTGGCCAGCTGTAAAATCTCCAGAGACACCAGCAGAAGGCTAAAAACAATCTGGTGAATTGAACTTAAACTGCATTTTTCCACTGTTCAGCAACATTTCCAGAGTCTTGTCAGTGGTTAAAGTTTGCTTGTGTGAACTTAAAGGAACGGAGTGGAAAATGTGGCTAATTTAATTTTTTGAGTAAAATTTAATCAACAGTGCTCATAAAATAAAGCACTTTAAAGGTTAAACTGGTTAAAATCATGCAATATTTAGCTAAATAATTACAAAAGGTTTGATACAAATATATGTAATATATATAAGTATGTGTATCAAACACTTCTTAAGGAGTGCAATCCCTGGAAGCACTCGTGTGGCCGTCACAGACCAAACAGAGTCACTAAAATCTGAAGAATTAAAGCAAAGACAGGTAAAGTAATCTTTATGAACAAGTGATTTTATGCGACTGTGAATGGCAGCATAACACTGAGTGGGCTATGACAGAGTGGGAAATATAGAGCCAGAGCCTGCACCGTCCTGCGTACGTGGACAGGACCGCTCCTTTGTGTGCGAGTCCTTCAGGTCCGAGGGTGAAACACGTTTGCAGTAGTGACTCTTTCAATTGTTTGACTGTGAAATGTTTGTCAGCTGAGTCGACAGTAGCAGCTGCGGCCCACGTTGTTTCCACAGATAAACAAACAGCCAGCTGGAGACTGAAAACTAAGCTACACACATCTTTAAAAGAACTTTATTTCCTCGTGTTTTTGGATTTAATGACGCAGGCTGGGTGGCATTAATATCTAATGATACCTAATTAAATCACAGGTTTGAATCAAACGAACCAGACAAAGTTTACCTCACAGGAAATGTAGCTCTTCAGAGTTTATCTGGAACTAAATGTATGATCTGCAGAAAGACAGACATTTATCATCCATACTGATCGTGTCGTTTTAATGGAGTTTAACCGATTACCAAAGACACAGTCACAGTTTGTTTATAATCCCCTTGAGTCGCTGATATTGAATCTGACCTTTCAAGGATTTCACAGCTGAAACTGCAGCTTTTTTCCCTTCTTCTTCTTCTTCTTCTTCTTCATCATCTTCTTCTTTTTTTTCCATGTGCAAGTAACCAAAATACTGTAACCGATCTGCCAGCTCAGTGTCTCAAAATAACATCAGTGTTTACAGCAGCAAGGAGCAATTCATCCTGATGAGCTCTTTAATCAGAGCCAACACAAACGACAATGTGTGTTCATGTTGATTTGTGTGCCTGCAGCCGAAATTGGCCATGTGATCTGCAGGAAGCCACGCCACATTGAGCGTCTTTGTACTGGAGATGAAAGGAAGCAAAGTCATCTGACGGCCTTGAGAGACCGGCCTTGTTCTTTTTCATTTTACTTTCTATCGGGCTATAGTTGAAACCAAAAGGGTGTCGCTTTGTTTCCGTGCTGCAGGGCTCTACTGTGGGTGCTGTCAATATTCTCATTCACCTCAGACAAATCCAGGTTGTGTAATGCAGCAGTCGCACAATATGAGGACTGTTTGGAGCTTTGCAGGCCGTTAAAGCGCCCTAATCCATTTCGGGGGGGAATAAACACTGAAGTGGGGTGAGGTAATTGAAAACCAACTTTGTCACACACTTTCTTATAGTCTGTGGATTTTTAAAGGGTGTTACTATACAGAAGAAAGACGCTATTGTATTGTTAAGTTTATAAGAGGAAAAAAGGCAAACCTGATATATTTAGTGAACTTTCTTTAGGATTATGAGACAGGACTATATACACTATATTCACATGGTTAGTTGCTGTTGAGACACAAGTGTTCACAGTTAAACCACTTGTGAAACTGATGAATGTGGGGTAGGAGATCACAAAGGCGGGAAAGAGAGAAAAGCAGGAAGTAAGACCCATGAGAAAACTAAAAGGAAGTAGCCAAAAGAAAAATAAGTAAATAACACCGAGTCATAAAGAGTACAAGTGTACTCACACTTGGGCTACCTGAGCGTGTTTAACCTCTAAAATCTAAATATGGTTAAATTATCTGTTCCGTTAGGATGGCTGTGGCTCAGGAGGTACAACGAATCATCCATATTGGAAGGTTGGTAGATGTATTCCCTGGCTACTACAGTCTGCATGTCAACGTACCCTTAGGCAAGACACTGAACCCCAAGTTCCCCCAGTGCATCCATGTGAGTGTGTCTGCGACTGACAGACAAAATGCTTGGGGATAGAAAAAAAGGCTCGCATTAATGTGTGTGTGTGACTGAGTGAATGAGGCTTGTAGCTTTTGAGCGCTATGTAAGAATACCAGCCCATTTACCATTTACCACTCCATTGCCTGCTTCAATAACTGGACACGAGCATTGTTCAGCTGGACTTGTGCACAGTCTGCAGGACGTAGCATGATCGCTCCAACTCTTCCTCAACTCTGGCTGCCTCTAAAAAGTTTGTCCCCACTTATCCAATCAAGTGACAGCGTGCATAAAAGCATCATAGCATAATCTTTTATATTCAGCAAAACGACTTTTCAATGTTAAGATGCTGCGGTGAGCGGAAGTGTTTTTGGGTTGTTGCAGTGCAGCTGGGTGAGGCAGTCGAGTGTGAGTACAGCCTAGCACTAAACATTATAACTCAGATAGGAAAGAAAAGATACACAAATATAACAGGGACCATGGCAGGGCCAGTTTGTTGAATTGTCCAGCAGACAAACACTGTCACCCTAATGTTAAACCAAACTCAAAGGTCAACATTATTTTGGTGCTAGAGGAAAAGGCACCCGGGTCATACTCTTTAGCTTTTTTTAAAGACCTTTTGTCTGTTTGGCGCAGCCTAAAGAGGTTTATGTATGAGCCTTGATTTGAAGGGAAATATTCTTCCAGTTTCTGAAACTGTGCTTGTTTAGTGTGCGACTAAAACAGAACCTAAACGCTGGCAAACTGTTGGGTATTAAAAGGTTAAAAATTTTATGCGCATTTTAGTCTGGAACAGTTTCTCGACCATCATCGTCATCTCTGGAGCCACTAATTTTTAAAAAATTGCCTGTTTTCTTAGCTGCTTACCAGTTTGAACTGTTGAAAGAGGCTCTGTTTTCAAATGTGGAGAAAGCGGCGACTGTAAGTTAAAATAAAACACATTAAAAACATCCTTCTTTAGACACACTGGAGGGTGTGCCGGTGAGTTTCAGGTGGCTGAGGGGAAAAATACCCAAAAAAGGCTCTGAGCCTCTTTTGTACGGCATGACTTAATATTTTTGTGCCTGTGACAGATTTAACACGTTCCTCATATATGCTTTGCTTGATTTTATTGCATGTGACAGTGGTTTTCATCATGGAATAATCTGGTTTGAGAACCCCAGACATAAGTCTAAATTCCTCCGCAGGGAAAGTAAACACTAACAACCAGACGAGCAGATTTCCTGGCTCCTGTCGCAAGAAACCGTCACATTGCTGAGGAGTAAAACGACAGAAGCAAGCCATGAAGGGACTTTAGACAGGAGGCTGATCCTCTACAAAGTGCCGCGAGCCGCGAGCCCGGTAAATCTCTCTCCAGGGCAGACGGCGTATCAGCGAAAAATTCAACATGTGCAATCACCGAGGTGAATTGTGGGTTTAAATGGTTTAAGCAGATGTGCTACTTGAGTGTGAGTTAGAGTACTCAGACAGGATGGATGACTGTTTGGTTTAATGTGTCATGAAGAGAACAGCGTGACATGAATTCCCGGGTGCGGTTGCAGAGGACACCTGTAAATTGATTACCTCTTAAACAAGGTAATTACTACGAAGTCAGTTGGTGTTTCAGACAGCTGAGTGTGTCAACCTGTCTGGATGGTATGCAGATAAAGTCATTCTTGTCTGATTGGTTATTGCTACATAAGCATGACGTTTCTGGAGGCGTTCAGAGGAATCTTGTCTCACACCTCATTCAAAATGGTTTGGCATCACTCCTTATGAGATATCTACCTGCTTTCATTTTATATAGTTAATTTGTCATTTTGTGACAATTTTGTGTCAATTTTGTGTTCAGTAAACGAGGTAAAAAAAAAAAAAGAAAGATAAAGTATGTGTATATCTGTGCAAAGGCAAGAGACAAGTCTCTGCAGTTCACAAAAGAAGGGAAAGGTCTGCACGCCCACAGCTTCAGTTTGATGACGTTGAATCCCTTTTAAAAAAGCCTTGTGAAGGCGGCATTCCAGTTCATGGGCTCTCCTTCAGGCATGGAAAATGTTATCTGTGTAAATCAAAATCCGCCTCTTAAGAAATCAAAAGTTACACAGAAAAAAAACCCCTTCAGGCTTTACTTTGTGGGTTTACTTTTCTTTACTTGGCTTCTCGTTCTATTTATATATGACATATAAGGTGTACTTAATATACACTTATTTGCATTAGACTAGTGATTTGGTCACTTGGTATGGTGGTCAGCTCTGGTGCCTCATAGCAGGAAGGTCCAGGCTGGAGCCTTTCTGTGTGGTGTTTAGATCGGTTCTCTCCGGGTACTCCAGCTTCCTGCCATGGAAACCAAGACACGCAGGTTAATTCTAAATTGGCTGCAGGTCTGAATGTGAGCGTGAATGCTTCTCTATCTCTAGAGTGGCGACCTGTCCAGGGTGTACTCCGCCTCTTGCCTTATGACCACTGGGATGGGCTCCATCCCACTTTGAATTGGGTAAGTGGGAAAAAATGGATGGGTGATTGGACTAAAACGATAAGAAGTCCAAATCTCAAAGCACTGACTCTGTAATGTTGCTGATAATGGCGCTACTCAGCTCTGCAGCTCTGCAGTGTTATTGGAGACTGAAATTAAAGAAAATTAAACTTGGTGGTGTTGCTTTGCATTTCTGCCTGATGCAAAATGCACTCGAACACTGAAGGATTTCATTCAGTCTTGGTTATAATCCTCTGCATTTTGCTTTGCTTTTGCTGGGATGATGGTACCAGCCATCTTTTGCATTTTGTAAAACTTATTCCCATTATCTGCTGTTTTTATTTCACTGGTTTTTGCTTCTTTTCTGGACACATAAATATAATGGAGTGCATTTATATAGTGCTTTTCGGGGCCCTCAAAGCGCTGTACAATTCCACTATTCATTCACTCTCACACACTGGTGGAGGCAGCTACAGTTGTAGCCACAGCTGCCCTGGGGCAGACTGACAGAAGGGAGGCTGCCATGTCGTGCCATCGGCCCCTCTGGCCATCACCAGTAGGCGGAGTGTCTTGCCCAAGGACACAACGACCGAGACTGTCCGAGCTGGGGCTCGAACCGGCAACCTTCCGATTACAAGACAAACTGCCAACTCTTTGAGCCACTATCACCCTAAATATGTATGCAGCCATGATGATGAGCATCTACTGTAGTTGCTAAAAAGCTTGCATTTCTATAGAAGTCTACACCCTCTGCCCCTTTGATCTGTGACCTCAGTGAACACCTTCATAATGACTTTACAGGCTCAGTTTCTAGTTTCAGGACACATTGCAAAATTAATTTTATATCTTATCATCATTAGAGTGGCTAACTATGTGACTGACAAGACTGTGAGTTTCCAGTCAGGTCTGCCTCTGGCTCATCACATCTGGCCTTATGAGGCGGCGATGGTGATGGTGAAAACATTCAGGTTGATGCTTCACTGTGGGTCACTCCAGTCACTCCAAATTATTCTGTGCCACTCTCATGTTTGTGTGTGGATCTGGAACAGAAAGATAATACATTCACTAAAGAGACCGGTTGTGATGCCCTGGCAACCACTAGTTGCTAGGGAAAGATGAGTAGTTCCACACTGACCACGTAATGCATGAAAATGTGAATTTGAGTCACTTAGCAGTTGCTGGACGTCTCTAAACCTGTGTGAGTGAGGCTTTAAATATTGTGAAATGGAAGCAAGGCAAAACATGTTTGTCTCATTCTGTGTTCATAGCTTGTTTAATCCACGTTTGATGGTGTTTGACATTTCTCTTAGTAAGGAGATATGCCCTAACAGGTTAGCTTTAGGCATGTTCTAAACTTTATTTGCACATGCTCCCACTAAGCTGAACTAATCCTGCTGGTCCCACGTGCATTCACAGCCTGTCTCACCCTGTTTTCTATTGTATAGATGACAATACAGCTTGAGAGTTGTACTGTCCTACAGGAGCCATGAAATCTTGTTTCAGCAGTGATGCATTTGAACACCGGTCCCATTAGAATTCCCGACTGGAAGCCTACAGGAGAATTTGATGAAAGACAACAGCTGGAGACTACAAATGTGTTCACAGATGCTGTGGTCCAGGAAGAGAAACATGAAGCGCTAAAATGCGGAGACTATGTCCGGAAGGAAAGCTATTGTTCTATCACTGCATTCAGCGCAGACACGAACGGACGAGAATAGAAACTAAAGCCTCTTTAGACGATTTAGGAGGGAAGTTGAGCTGATTTATCCATCCAGACAGAAATGTGACAGAAGCCAGACGTTGGGATGTAATGTTTGTTTTTTTTATCAGTTTGCTTTTCCTCCATGTTTTGTTGACCCGGCTTGGTGGCCTTTAAGAGGAAGCGGCGCTGTTATCTGCGAGGAGGGAGGGGGTCCTCCACGTTCCCCTCCTGGAGAAAATGTCCTGGAGGAGCGGGAGTTTCTGCTTCTGGCATCTTTGCCGACCATGACCGAGAGCAGACAGTGTTTATTCTTTTCATGTTTATCTGAAATTACTGCATCGCTGGTTATTTGAAACAAAATGTTTGATAGCGCTGGACACGAGGAATGTAAACTGCACTTCCACCATCACTCCTTAACAGACCAGATGCAAATACTTGGAGGTTACAGAGCGTGAAGCAAAAAGCTTCAGAACAACACTTAGTTCATGCCAGCCGAACACTAAAAACACTTGCGAGCGGCCTTCTTTAGTTGGCGTGAGCTCTGGGTCTTCTCATCGTTACGTCCGAGTCGGTGAGGAAGAGAGGAAGAGGGGGGCTTGGCTCATTCCTTGATCCCTCGGGGAGATTTGAAAGTCTCTCAGCTGCACTGTGTTGAACCTTTCTGACTTTACAGAAACATGTCAAAGCCACTCTTCGCCCAAAATAGGTTAGGCCTCTTTAAGTGTTTTTTTTTTTACATGCAGTGATCCTGAACACGACCATATCCCCAAACTGGAGACCTTTTCTTATCTGTGATCCTCATTCACACCGCATATATCTTTTCAAGCCCACGTCTGTCCTGTCTTAAATGTTTTCAGGAGGATATTTAAGCCTCCCGCACTTCATTTCCTCACTCATTTCCTTTTGCTGCTGCAGAAAATAAGGGTCACTTGCCCTCCTAATGCCTGTCTGTGTGCTCAGTAATGACGGCGGGATGTCTGTGTGCCTGGCCTTATTTCCACCTGTTCTTCCTCTGCACCACGACCTGCCACTCTAGTCATTTGTAGATTCAGCAAACGGTGAATGTAAGTTCATCATTTAGGGACTGATGCAGAGCTCAGAAAGCCGGCTGAGCACAGCTTTAAAGTTGGAGTTGAAGTTAGAGGCTCATTCCACACAAAATCCATCTAATGTTAACAAAAATCCCTGAACTGAGCCCTCCGAATAAGCCAGTTTTTTCAAAATTACAACAATTTTGGTCTATTAGATAAAGCCAGGTAGGACCTTACCTTCATACTGTGAGCATTTATCATGTTACAGATCCTCAAATTTAACTTTGGAAACTTTGAAAGCTTCATGCAGCTCCTGTGCTTATGAAGTTAGGAGGGCTCAAATGTAACACAAACTAAAAACGGTAAAATTTCAACCTCTTCAAAGGCTTGCAACTGAGGAATATTCACGCTGAATGCAAAGTTTTGCACGACTTTATTAAATATACTAAAGTTCTTGCTGATTTATAGAAGTGCCAGGTATATTTTTAACATGAGACGTGTCACATTTTCCAATGATGATTAAAGCCTGTAAAAAGATCAGCTTTATTGCAGGAGTGCTGCAAACCCCCCAGTTTTCATGGTTCACTAAAGAGCCAAACATAGAGCCTTGCAGTTTGCCAGTTGTTTGTCACTCATTCTTTTCTGCCTTGTGTGTATTTTCCTAGTTTCTTGCGATAGATGTTGCGTGTCCGAGTCTGCAGAAAAACAGTGTTCATGAGGAAGCTGTTGACAGAAGAAACAGACCGGACAAATGAGCTGTGTGGCCCTTGACACACAGTTCAAACGCAGATTTAAAAAAAAGTGCTTGAGAGCCTTTGAAACTGAGAATGTCGTGTCAGTTCGCCTCCCAACAATTAATATTGTTTAGTCCCTCTTTTGTCAACGCCAAAAACGCCACAGGGGGTTTCATGCAGGAGCGAGTTGGGAGTGAGCTTTTACTCTCTGTGAGTAATGATGAAACGGGAGAAGCTTGTATATCATTACGGCAGTGAGTTACAGTATATCAACATTAACTGTGTGCTTATTCAGCCCATTCTGTGCTTATAGCAGCTGAAGCATGGAGAGGCTCCTGAGTAATGTTTAACCTCAGACTGCAGTCTAACATTTTTCAGTAGATTAGCTCTCTCCTGTTGGCCTTTATTTCCTCACTGTATATAAAAAAAATGAAACCTTCTTCCTGCTTTCTCTCTGTGGCTTCCTAATCTCACTTCTCCTCCTCCTTCCTGTGCTGCATTCTTGCTGATATTGAATCCTAAACTGCGTCTGTGAATCATCTGTTTTTTGTTTCGTTTTTTTGCAGGAGGTCGGCTCAAGGAAGAGGCATCATCATGAGTGATCGGTTCGACTGTAAAAACTGCAACGAGTCCTTGTATGGACGCAAGTACATCCTGGCGGAGGACAATCCCCACTGCATCCCCTGCTACGACCGCCTGTACGCCAACACCTGCCAGGAATGCAAAGAAATAATTGGACACAATGCAAAGGTGAGCTCGCATTATACACTGTTGAAAGATTTAAGTATATCTGCTCAACCTTGTACTGTTATTTTAACTGCAAGTTACCATCAGACATAATTTAGAAGGACGTTTATACTGCCTGACTTTATTTAGATGGAGCATTAGGCTTTTAAATGGAAAATATGAGAGTATTTTAAAAGGCAGAGCTGCAGGTAGCTAAATGGATTGGTTATTTAGTCTGTTAAACTCCCATCACAGTTTCTTGGAGTCCTGGAGGAAGGCTATCTGAAGAAAAAAGAAACAGGAGTTATAGCTGTGCATCTTTGCCCAAACTTTATTGGATCCATGTCGTGTGGATTGGAAATAATTTATAAGTCTGCTGAAATTGCACAGAGTTTCAGGGTCTATGCACGTACTCATAGAACCGAAGTTACATCTAGTAACAACTATGTTTCTAGCTGAGCTTTTGTTAGGGATATTTTTCCCCCGTTACACTTCTTCAGGTTGGCTGTGACATCATTTAAAGGCCAATGCCCATTCCATCTGATGGTTGCTTCCTGAAGTTCAAATCACCTGAAACTGATTCCATGAACATGAAAATGAATTTACCAGAGTTCACCAGATCTCAATCCAATAGAGCACCTTGGGGATGTGAACAAGAGATTCACATCATAAGTTAAGAAAAGCAACTCAACCTGCTCTGTATGCTCCCAGTTTGGTCTATCCCTCCATCACTCCCTGCTGTTTCAACCCCCTCACCACCTCCACCATCCACCCCTAGGCTCCATCACTCATCACTCCCCAATTTACAGTGTAACATACTTGTGGGAAATGATAAGCAAACATCTCCCTGGAGCCGGCAGGCAGACGTTTGGGTGGTGGAGGAGTCATAACTCCTCAGTTTACTGTGCATCAGGTTTGTGGGAAGTGATGGAGTCTAGATGGTAAACTATAACGATGTAATGTTGCTCTAATAAATCAAGCATTTGATCTACTATTTTCAATCTGCTCTGTCATAATTAAGATGCAAATAAAACTTGAATAAGTACGTAAATAAAACAATTTATATATGTGAAAAAACTGTCATACTATCCAGTAAAAGTAGTTTTTACACTGTAGCGTTGCCGCTTTTACTTAAGCAAATGTTTCTTCGTCCAATAAAAATTGTGCAAGTCGGAGTCCTTTACAATATTTTTTCCAGCTGCTGTGCCTGGAAAACATAACTCTAGTTACAGACCACCAAATTGTCAGTAATCCCCTTTAAGTTGTCCAAAAGCTTTAGCTGAGTGAAAATTAAAAACACTGTCCTGAAGGAAACACCCACAGACGCCACCAGGCCACCAGTGTCCTGTGAGTTATGGACTCCCTGTGAGGGAGCGCAGTAAATTACAGTCCTGCTTGCTTTGGCTGCACAACACGTAACAGCACGCATCGCTCATCCCGTTCCCCGCTGTGAAACCCCATGCCTCAAAAATACGTTTTTCACCCACCGTTCAATGGAGCCATTTATCACAGAGCTCGCGTGAACTGCATGTGAACTGGAACATAAGCAGCTGTTACGGAGAGAAAATACAAAGTGAGTTATTCTGATTTTTAAGAAAATAATGATGAAGAAAGGGGGAACGCCTCTGTTAACTCTTCTGTTTGGAGACAGCGGGGCGCTGTGGGCACATGATCTCTTGTCTTTTTATAAGAAACAAAAACAAATCAAGTCTAAACTTGTAGCCTACATTGTTTTAGTTCCCTGCTTTTGAATCAAACAGTGAAGCGGGACTACTGTGTGTCCAGACAGGCTCAAGAAGTACAATTATTTTCAACTTAGCTGCTGCTGCACACTTACATCTATAAAAGAGTGCAGAAATACACTGTGTCACTTGCATTAAACGGTAAATAGTTTAGCACAGATAGTTGTAACCAAGACAAAATGACTCATACCTCCATAAAAGTATGTTTTGAGCTCTCTTGGCTATAGTGAGGCATCTTTCATCTGTCCATCCACAGTTTAAAAGAATAATTACTCCTCAGCATTTAATCAAATGTGCATGCAATAATAACATAATGCAGAGTTGTCAAACGTAAGGCCTGGGGACCAGAATCGGCTCGGCAAAGGCTCCAATCGGGCCTCACTTCACAGCTGTGGAAAACGTGAAGAAAAGAGCAAATTTGAGACTTTTAACAGTATTTTCATAAGTTTTAGAGCTTTACACATTTATTTCTTACAATTTAAGAGTCAGAGTGACAGATTTCTTTTGATAACTACCACAGCATTTTGTTATGGTGTGGAAAAACTGAGATGTACTGTTAAAATTAAACTTCTTTTCCTTATACAGTGGAACCCCGGCTTACGAAGACCCCATTTAATGAAAAATTCAAGTTACGAAGGCAGTTAACGGCAATATTTCTGCCCATGGTACGGCAAAATGCCCGCGTAACGAAATAGATAAAATAGAAAATTTAAAAAAATTTAATTCCATAATGTTATGTACATATACACATACATATGTATGCATGCATACGTATGCTTTCTTCAACCTCCACCACCTCCTCCTCCACCAAGAACTTTGTCTTCAGCCAGCATTGCCTCACTCAAAAGGCGATGGAAAAAGGTGCTTCGACTTACGAAAATTTTGACTTACAAATTAATTTCGGAACGAATTAATTTCGTAAGTCGGGGTTCCACTGTACTGACAAATATCAAGGATTAAATGTATAAATAACACTTCTGTACTCTGATAAAAGGGGAGTTTTGTTGGTCTTTCCAATTCAGGATCAAAGTGGGATGCATCTGGCCCATGACGTAAAGTTGTGATCGAGATCAAGTAACATTTTTAAGAATCATCCACCCCTGTCCACACGTACCTCACTGTAGATATCCAGACAAAAGTGTTGTTAAGGATCTCAAGTTGAAAAATCTCTTTTTTTTTTCAAGACAGACCTGACCAACAGGGCTGGACAGTAAATATAACACAATATAACACATTTACAGTATCATATGCAGTATTGTGTGCAGTAACAAGAGCAAGATCAAAAGCAGTCACATTAATGAAGAGAAGTGTTTTCTCACTCCTTGAAAATGGGCTCAAACTCCCTCGTCGAGACCAGTTCTCACAGTTCCAGCTCCTTCTGTAGAATATGCCTGGGAGAAAAAGCGGAATATTTAAAAGTCTTTTTTCCTAATTCTGTTCTGACTCTGCAGACAAACATTTACAACATATTGCAAGACCGTAGGTAGTACTGGATGTGGTTTTTACACTTACAGGCACACAAATAAGCAGGAAACAACCCAAGCAGAGATTTAAATGCAAAAACCAACCAATAGGAAAGAGAGAACAGGGATGTTCATGATTTTTACAGCCAGTAATAAAAGATAAAGCAACATGGTAAACAATGTCCAGCCTCTATAGGTACTGGCCATGTTCATTCACAAAGAGCAGGTCCCTGTAATGCAATAAAGGTAAAAACGCTGCAGACATGCAGCACCTCACAGCACCTAATTTGAGCTTTTGGGACATCCATGTGCCAGGAAATAAAAGTGGAAGCTCATTTCATGCCCAGATGCATTTCTTGCCACAATAAAAGCAACAATTTTCCCTTCGGAAGAATTCATACTGTTTATTGTGTGCAGTTCAACAAGCAAGTGAAGCTTTCTGCAGAAAGCTAAGGGCCATATCATGCATAAGAAATGATCACTGAAACTCTTTTTTTGGTATCCACTTATTTGAACTTTTCACCATCATGTTCTAAGTAGAAATGTTCATCCATCCACTTCTGTTTATCCAACTCAGCCTATCCCAGCTACCATAGGGTGAGGCGAAGAGCAGGTTTAAACCCAGTTCATCATCTTTATCAGGTTTCATTTTAGCTTCTTATTGTGTGCCTTTTTAAGCAGATAACCAGCAGATGTGTGTGTGCCACAAGAGCAGAACAGAAGAGAACAAAACTGCATTTTATTTTCGATACCCCGAGCTTCTTTAACCAATGACACGCTTTAATCTGAAGCTTCACATCTCTCGTCTTCCCTCAGGAGCTCTTCTATGAGAACAGACATTACCACGAGCATTGCTTTCGCTGCTTCCGCTGCGACCGCTCTCTGGCAGACGAGCCCTTCACCAGCCAGGATGACGCTCTGGTGTGCAGCGACTGTTACCGCAATGAATTTTCCTCCAAGTGTGTGGCCTGCGACAAGACAGTCATGCCAGGTAGAGACAATGTAGACAGGCTGTATCACTTTTTTTTCTTTCCACTGAACCATGTTCATAAGCCGCCTCCTCTGCAACAAATCGCTCAAACTCGAACGTTCACTGCCTTTCAGAGCCAATACCGGAAAGTTCACACCCTCTCTTTGCAGTAGTTATCAGGGAGGGTGACAGCTTAGATGTGACAGCGTGATTGTTTCCTCGCTCTGCTGAAATCCTCCCAGCAGAGTTCCTGCCGCTGTGAAGAAAACACGCAAAGTATCGGTGTCAGATGACTGAAAATTACACGGGCTTGTGGGTTGTGGATGTTACACCAGTTCTCTTCTTTAGTTTCTGATCAGACTGGTGTGCCTGCCCTCTTACCCCATTTCTTACATGTGCAGCCAAGTTCATGTTCAAAACACCGTCATGCTTTTGGGCTGCCTTTCAGGTCCCAAAAGTTGTAAAACAAGCTCAGTGATTAAAGGATCTGATGTCCAGTTTCATAAGCATAAGCATGACTGGCTGCCAGCTTCTCTAAACCTCAGTGGTGAGTGATTCTGAACTAAAGGGCGCTTACAAAATGGGTAAAACTGTGCTAGAAGGCCGTGGACATGTACGCAGCGGCTACGTTACTGCTTGTCACGCTGTTTTGATGCACTGGAGCTGCAGCAATTTACCAGTGTACCAGAAGTTCAGCCATCACACCGAATCACCACTTTTGGTTTTCACAGACTTCGTATGAATGTTATCAGATTTCATTCCAGTTTGTATTTACAGCAGAGATCAAAGAGGAGCCAAGAGTTACACATGGAAAAACAACAACAAACGATCAAAAGTTTTTTGCTTTCGGCGTTGATTTTTTTTTTTCTCTCTTACAGGATCGAGGATGCTGGAGTACGACGGCTCCACGTGGCACGAGGACTGTTTCGCGTGTCACGGCTGTGAGAAGCCCATCGGTACAGAGGCCTTCATCCCAGACAAAAACAACTACTACTGCGTGCCCTGCTACGAGGGCAGGTTTGCTCCTCAGTGCAGCCACTGCAAAAAGGTGCAAAAATAATCTTATCGTTAAAACTTTCCTTTGGAAAATACCAGAATACACCAAAATATATCACTACAGAGCCCAAAATTACAGTTTTTTCTCTCTTCCGGACAATTAAAACGCCTAAAATGTATAATCTACCACAAAAAATCTAGATGATCCAGCTTCCTGAGTAATCAACGCTACACAACTACTACACAATGTGTTTACAGAGCACCTGATGTCAAAAGGTTATCTGGAATGAACCCAAAGAAGGTGGATCATACAAAATAAACAACATAAGGGAAAGCACATAGAGTCCAAAATGCAAAACAGGAGAATACGAGACAGCAGGAAGCATACAGTACAACACAACAAGTAAACACAGGCAGCCTGAAGCTACTTAATCACACACGGTAATGTGGGAAGTGGAGTCAGCTGGGACAAACTAACACAGGTGTAGGTGTTTGCAGAAACAAGATGAAGACGGGTAAAAGTAACACAAGGAAACAAACAAACGACCATCAAAATAAAGCAGGAAGTGAAACGTGATAACGGAAACACAGACAGAAATGAACCTAATACAGGGGTACTGACAAATTAGGATGAAACTAAACTCTAAAACAGAGAATGAGACTGAAAAGGAAAAAATACATGAAGAAAACAAAAACTATCAGCAGGAACTAAGAAAAAGGGAAAGTAAAACGCATAGTTTAAAAGGCTGTATGTAGCGCTGTACAGCAGATCTATCAATAGAGATCAGAGGTCAAATATATGATAGTTTAAATCTTTATGCAGTCCTTTCTATATTTTCACATTATACAGCACACTCGTAAGAATCACAGTTTCTATGCAATGCTTTTTTTGTTGACCAATAAATCATTAAGTTGACCTTGAAGACCTCAGTGAATGTCTGTCAGATTTTAATGGATTGTTAACAGGATCCCACTCTACACCTCTACAAAGTTTTATGAGAATTCATTCAAAGCTTTTTCTGCTATTGTGCTTATAGACCGAATGCATGCATGCAAACAAGGGAACATAAGAAAATATTCAAATAAACAAAACTAGAAAGTCATAACTCCAAAATACGTTCTCAGCAACACACGACGCGACCATGAAAGCACAAAGAAGTTATTGCTTTTCCTGAAAAATGTATGTAGTGTGAACAAGTTTGTTAAACAAGTTCGCTTAGATTGAATTGAACAGATAAATGCACATATGTGTACACAATACAGCTAATCTAAATCTAGCTTGTCAAGCTAGATTGTTTACAGTGAAGTCAGTGGTTTACATCCACCCATCGTGGGCATGAATATCACGGTAATTTTGGGCTTTTGAATTATTTCTTTGAACTGATCTTTTTCCAGGATGGAATGATTGTACAGCTTTAATGACTTTAAAAAAACAAGAATCGGTACACAAGTTTGATTTATTTTGGATTTTCTCTAAATGTTTCTCCAGGCCATACAGTTTCTCACAACTGTGTGGCCTGAGGGCCACAATCGGTCTGGCAAAGAGTCCAAACCCGGCCACTGGACGATTTTGCAGAGTATAAAAAGAAGGAAGCCAAAATTTTGGACTTTTTATTGTATTTTGCGTCACACAGTTGGAAGTTAAGAAGGAATAACATCTTGATCTGTTCTTAAGTGGTGGTCCAGACTCATTTGTTCCCAATCAGAGGTCTTAATTACGCTAAATTTTACAGCCCATTTACCGACAAAGACATTACCTCTGACGTGCCATAATACAACAGCACCCAGTGATGCACGCTGATGGGTTTCTTTAATTTACTGTAGAAGCATTTCTTTGTAATAACATTAAATGGGCTGAATGTGGAAAAACTGAGATGTATTGTTGAAATTCCACCTGTATGTAATCTTAAAAGAAGCATAAACCCAATTAAAAACAAAGCCCACAGAAAAAGTCCTGAGCTATGTGCCAAATGTGTGGCAGGATCAGGAGCTTTAGAAGCAGGATCTTAATGTGTTACATGTCTTACTGACCCAGTTTGTGTCTCTCAGGCTCTGACTAAAGGAGGGGTGACCTACAAGGACGAGGTGTGGCATAAAGAGTGCTTTTTGTGCACGGGCTGCAAAACGCCGCTAGCTGGCCAACCCTTCACCTCGCAGGGGGAGAGTCCGTACTGCGTCAAGTGTTTCAGTAACCTGTATGCTAAAAAGTGCGCCGGCTGCAACACGGCCATCACAGGTTAGTAATAAGTGCATTCCCCCAGAGCTTACACAACGAGTTGGGGACTTGCGAAACGATGTGCATGCAGTGCTCCTGGTTTCATTTCTTTCAGGTCAGAGACACCGTGCGCCTCTCCTTTATCTGTTTTTCGTGTGTCTTCATGGTCTTCTGTCAATAAAGGACTAAACAGTTATCTTTAGCAAACAGGTTTCAGCAGGTCTGGTGACTCAGGGCTTAAATTCTGAGCCTCTCTGTGTCCTCTGTGTGGATTCTCCCTGTTATTCAAACAAATTAATTCACAGTGAATGCTTTTAATGTCAGACAGCAGCGAAAAAAAAAAGTCCAGTTTCCATTAGAAATGATTTAAACACATTGGATATAGCTGTGGATTGGAGAGTGAACCTTCAGCAGAGATGCTGATCTAAGGCTGGATGCTCCACTGGAACGGGAATGCTGCCATTACGGAGTAAACTAAATGCTGTAAACACTTGTGGTGGATATAAATGATAAAATTGTACTATAAACACCAGTAAAAACATGATTTTATTTACTTTAATCTTCAGAAACTGATTTTCTTGGCCAGTTCCACCAAGATTTGATCACATAGCATTCTTATGATGCTCATTTTGAGCTCCATGTGTTTATTCTTGGACTCTACTGGAGTAGCTTTGCATGATTGATCTTCTAAAGTAGTCCTCATTTATTCTGTGCTGAGGCCTTTTGGCCTCTGTCTAGCAAAAGCTTTTTAACTCCTCTCCCTTTCATCCAGTGTGTAACCCGTGTGCCTAAAATGACCACATTAGTAGCATCGTCTCTCTGTGACATCATACAGAGCCAAGAGTAGACAAACTGTGCAAAACTTGGCGCTTGGAGCAGTCTGAAGCCTGAACGTTTGGCTCACAGGGATTACATTCACATAAACTGAGCCATAATCACTCAGGCCTAAAGAGCAGCCCGCTCTCAGCCACAGGTGACCATGGAAAACAGTGATTGGCAAGTAGTTGCTGGAAGTTGCTAGCAGGTGAAAGTGGACATAAAGAGAATGCTGCAACAAAAATTTCTTTGGGATTTCTTTGGTCACTGGAAATATGGAGCAATCATTTTCTTAGTAAAAGCTGCACCTTCTGACATGAATTGGTTTCACTTATAAATCACACCAGTTAATGTGAAGGTGAAAAGCTTGCATCACACTCAGCGAGTACTTGGCACATTCATTTTTCCTCTAGCAACAAGAGGTTGCCAGATGATCCCATTATTTGAAACTTTGACCGTCTTTAATATGGGCTTCCACCACTGGAACTGTATATCAAGAAGAAATAAAGAAAAGTGTCCAGTCCAGACAGTTAGCAAACACTAAAGAGCATCACACACACATCTGATTTATTTTGTTTTCTCATGATTAATGTAAACAGTCATTTCCTTTAGCTCTGCTTTTGGCCACTACTAATTCATAAGGGAAATATTTCTCAGTTAATTGCAGCATTATGTTTTCTAGCTAGGCCAGCTCATGCTTTGCTCCATGTGTGCAGGAGTCTGTATATAGTAAACACATAAATGCCTATTTCTTCAAACACCATCTCCACCAATGATGCCAAAATTTTCCAGAATTCCTGTGCTGTCCGAGCACATTGTTTGGGATCAAAATGCAAAAATTTTTGACACAAACTTTTTATTGAGTCTTTGAGTTGTCTATAAAATTATGGCCAGAAAGCAAAATATTAACTGAAACTTATCATAAAGCTTGGTAAATCTAATTAAAAAGCTGCAGATTTAGGTGCTAGTTCTCTGCAGTATGAGTCAACTCATTGACTGTATTTAAGAGATGTAGCAAAGCTGTTGTGATGTCACCCACTGGTTTGAGATGTGGTATTTTGAAGCCTTACATTAGTAAATGAAGCTGTATTCAAAAGGCCTCACATTGACCTAAAGGCTTGTTTGCGACCCCCTAGCAACCTTGGGTTGTTAGGGAAAATATATATTTCCCAACCTTTTCGTGAGTGGTTGGTTGCTAGGTTAAATCAATGAAAAGAGAGTGATGGAAAAACTGCCATCACCAGTAGCTTGCATGGTAGATGCTGACTTGTTTGCAGATACTTTCAAACTAAAATGGAAATGGAGGCTTTCCACCTTCAAACTAAAAGTTGAAGATGAAAGGTCGCTAGGTTGTTGTGGTTGCTAAGGGAGGTCACTGACTTGTCTCTTGGCACAGGGTAGTCTGTGAGGACTGACTCACTTTAGGAGTCAGCCCCAAGTGGCCACTAGGGGAACTGCATGTTTTTTTGGCCTCGGCTTAATTTTTCCAGCTCGGGAGCTTGCCTCTTAATTTAACCTTGGTTATGGATAATGTACACAAGCAATCCAAAAACAAGCTACTGACTGAAGCGTCTTCATTTTCTCAAAACACACATTTAAAAATAATTTTAGAGAGAACCACAAAGCTAAAAAAAAACAAAAAACAAAACAAAACAAAAGATCTACACATGGTGGAAACAAAGTACAAGAAGACTCATTATGAACTTTATCTTTTTCCATCATTAACTAAGATGCCAGAGATAAATGAGGATTTCAATTAAATGCTCTTGACCGCAGCTATGAGCTGCAATACTTGAGGGCACACAGAGCTGGCAGTGCTTTCCTTGTAGCTGCCAGCTGCTGATGTTATCACGAATTCACGAACGTTATTTCCGCAGTTTTACGAGGCTGTTATGAAAGCCTGCTTTCCACCCCGAATGAAAGAAAAAAAAAAATCCTTTCATTGGTTGCTCATGTGCTGCGTGTTTGTATTTGCAGGGTTTGGAGATGGGAAGTACGTTTCTTTTCAGGAGCGGCAGTGGCACCAGCCGTGCTTCAAGTGCTCGCGTTGCTCCGTGTCGCTGGTGGGCTCTGGCTTTTTCCCAGACCGAGATCTGATTCTGTGCACAGACTGCAACAACGAAGACTGACCCTGCAAGGCCACGGCGAAATATCAAAGTCTGCAGCCGCCAGCAGAAGAAAACTTCTAACCCTCAGCTTTGCAGATGCAGTTTCAACGATCACTCAGCCTAAAGCTGGACCAAAGCTCAGTTTTTACGACTGAAACCAGCTCTTAGCACACGGACGTGTATGTTTAGATGCAGAAAGTCTCGTGTATTACTTACTGTTTTTTCTAAATGTTTCTGTTTTGCACATTAAAGAATTGAAAATATGCAAAAGATCTATGTAAACATCTAAATTAATGTCCCGTGCTTGGCAAAATTGTTCCTACTTTTTTACTGATTCTTTTTTAAGCAGTCAGTCTCTCACTATGTTAACACCTTTTCTTTTCAGCTTATAAAAAAGTTTTACTGCTGTACATGCAATAAGATGTCATTAAATAAACAGTGGGTTGTAATTGGTCGAGTCATCTGCATGAATACACAGATAGCCTCAGACTGTAGAAAATGAAGGGCATCCTCATTCCTGCAGCTGTTTTATTCTGATCTGAACTGGCTAGTGGATAACAGGGGAAATTGTAGTAATATTTGTACTTTTCCAGGCAATTTTATTCATTTTAGGGTCCGTTGTTACAGTTTGTGTATTCTGCACGTCTGTGGTACTCTACTGCATTCCCAGAATATAAAGCATACCTATCTATGGGAAGGCATTTAGCTCTGACATGCAGCTGGTCGGTGGGTCAGACCGTAAATGAACCGTTCTGGAGTTTATTTTGAACCACACTGACACCACCTCCTCTAAAGGGTCTCAGTGCTGCTGTTTTAGACAGGAGGTGGCAGTGGCAGAGCTGAAGATGATGACATTTTCATTGGACGTCAGCAGAATAGTCAGGATGAGAAAAGAGTGTATCAGAGAGATTGGTCAGGCCAAGTTTGGATATCTGCAGAGGAGTGAAAATGGACATATTGGATAAAGGATGCTGAATATGGATCTGCAGGGCCGGAGGAAAAGAAGAAGACCACAGAGAAGGTACATGGATGTAGTGACAGAGGACATGCAGAGGGTTGGTGGTGACAGAGGAAGATGCCAGGGTGGGGTGAGATGGATGACTTGCTGTGGGAGCAGCTAAAAGAAGAACACCTGAGTTCAGTTATTATTCACATCTGCACAAACAAGGCAGTATTTTTCTATTAGTTTCCATGTTACAAGGAAAATAAAGATTTGTCTTCATACTTAATGAAAACCATTACGTCATCCTAAAATGTCATGGCAACCCGTTTCTTAAAAAAGCACAAAACAATCACAGAATAATTTTCTTTTTGAAAACTCCACCCATTTCCCAAAGAATTGTTCACGAGGGTCATCCCAGGAAGACTTTCCCTCACTATTACTTACATAATTTGGATAAATATTTACAGTTCTGAGCTCATCTGCTTTGATTGTGTTTATATGAATGCTATGCCAAGCTGGTGTTCATGGCAGGGGAAGCAAACACAAGACCTCCTCACCAAGCTGATTATTTCCTGCAAGGTTTTCTAGCTCACCGAAACCCCTTTAACTAGAAATCTTCAGTTTTGACATTGAAAAGATAATGGTCCAATTTAAAAACTCCAAAACTTAAAAATAAAAACGCAAAAAGACAAAATAAACATGTGAAGTCCGCCTTAAGAGGCAGTAATGTGAAAATCTGACTGCACTTGCCTCTCCACGCCTCTGTTTTTCTCCATAAACTGAGACATTTTAGCTGTCATCCAATGATAAATGTTCCTATCACTTCCTCCTTTTGATCATCGTTTTGTTGACTTGCTGCGTCAGATCACAAGATCAACTCCAGATGAAAATAAAAGGGCCGTGCGTGCTGTTATTTGTTTCAGCTTTTCCCATGACTCTTCCTGAAATATGTTTGACCTTGTTTTCGGGGATGTAGGAGAGTCTTGTTTGGTCCCAGGAGGAGGAGGAAGGAGGCCGAAGGATGGGATTGAAGCTCCTCGGTGAATAGTCAAGATTTCACATCACCCTGCTCAGCCTCTGCTGGGACTCAGGCTCAGCTGGGATCTGCGAGCGGAGGCTGCTAAAGTAATTAAACGACGCTGCGCTGATGGATGGACCACAGAAGAAGAAAGCGGGCTACGCCTTGCGCATGATCCTAAAGTATTTTTACTGCCGACTTCTTCAAGTCATCTGAGGTCCTTGGATGACTGTTTGTGTCTATGGGGATTGATTTTTAAACGTTTGCCAGCTCAATACATTCTCTGTTTCCTCAGAATTTCCCCCGTTTGAATTGTGGGGACAATTTTAACCCTGTTGTGACATATCCAAATTAAAAATGGCTGTGGCGCCTTAACCATAAGGCATCCATAAATCTTTCTCAAAAGGAAACGTCCTCGAGTTTATTGTGAAATTATCTGAAACACAGTGGCTGAGGAATAATGTCAAATAACTATCTGTGGGTTTATAGATGTCATCCACATCAGTGCAGCAGTTGACTGACTGACTGCTGCTCGCTGAGGACGGCTCTCGACTTCACCTGCTGAATAAGCTGAGCTTGGGGGGCATCTTATGCCCTTTCAAGTCATGTGCCGAGGCAATCCTGCTCAGTGGGTCTGACTCATGAACCCTGACCATATCACAGAGAGGGAAACTGGATGGAAACTACAACTGCATGCTTTGTCCCTTCTTAAATGCTTCCTGGAGGAGCAACACCGCCAGCATGCAGCTCAGCAGCCGCCTACAGAAGATCTCAATCGTCATCTGCGATCACTGTCTCGCTCTTCCTGGTCATGTGATGTGTCAATAGGACATAGCTCCTGCTGTGGGAGCCAGACGCTAAGAGGAGGTGTGGTGTACCATCCCTGAGCCTTTAAAAAGACATCAAAGAGAGCTTAGGACTGCAGAATGAAGGGCTGCTGTCTGGCATGCTTAACAGAGATGTATGGAAGGATCTCATAGTGTCACCAGCTCTATAATGATTATATAGATATTGACATTTTGTGCCAGAACAATTAAATATATGATTAAACACACGCCTCTGATATGATAACAGCTTCAGTGTGTTTTTTATTTAAATGTCAGGTGTGCAAAAATGGCCCTGACATATTTTTCCTTACATCTCTCAGTTATACGCAGAGTTTAAAATCATATAATCTGCAAACAATCAGCATCCGTGTAAACGTGAAAATCAGAATAAACAGTCACGGTTAGGTTGCTGTTTGTAAGATGTTTATCTCTCGTTATGCCTCGTTGACTCTAACATGTAGACGACATGACAGCTTCTAAAGAACCGAAGCCAAAATATCTTGAGCAACCCCCTGGTTGCTTCATGGGCCATGGGCTCCACCCTGTCTGTGTTAGGGGTTGGGACACGAGGCGCCTGGGATGGATGAGTGGTTAAGAAAATGGATGGACTGCAGTCTGTACTTTCAGCTATGAGATAACAAGAGTAACAGATGCTATTTTCATTTAACACGTTGAGCAGATTGACTCATGAGATTCATGAGAAGAAATGTGATTTCAAAAAGTCTTTATCTTTGTTTTCAATCAAGCATAGTCTGTGAGTAGTTTTTGGTTCTGGCTTATTCATTGTAGTCAAAAACCAGTGCATGAACGTCTTCATCAGGGCCCAACTGACTGAAGCTGATCCAGGCTGGGATACTGACATGCTGGAAGCTGGCATCCATCTCTGAGCTGCTGGTGCTGGAGCCTTGCAACATCTCTGATCCCCATAGTGGAAATCTGTTCTTGTTCTCACACATTCTCCCAGCAGCATCCAACCTTGCTGTGTCAGCAGGACAGAGCCTCCCCAACACTGCCAGATTAGTGTAGACCTTTCTGGATCAGGAGTATAACCAGACACCTTTCTGGATAATATTTAGTCCCAGTATGTCTCATGTTGAACATGTCAGGGTCCTTGCAAGCATCTCCACAGCATGCTAGCACAAAGCTAGCCAAGAGCCCAGAGTGATGTGTAAATGGAGTGAATGCCAACCCCAGCCCAGCGGCCAGAGCCTGAACTTCAACAGGAACAAAAGCAGTGATGAGCAGTCAGGCTACCTGTTTATGTTTGTACTCTAGAATCACTGCGGCGATTGCCTTGAAGTCTCTTCAGGCTGTTTTTCTTTCTTGCTTTATGCGTCAGCTTTGTGTTGATGCCTAAAAACTATTTCTGTCCTCATTAGGATAGGAATTTAAACTGTCAGCTGGTAATTATGTGATAATTACCAACTGCAACCGCTTCTTTCTTCTTTCACACTTGCAGGTTTTTTTCGTCATTTCCAAGCATGCACTCTTCAGGCCCGGCTGGCATTCACCCAAGCACATACCTTTGTGCAGCTTTTCACATGCGTGGTTCTACAAAGGTTTAAATGTGATGTGTGATGTGTCGATATGCCCGTGCAGTTTGAAACCTCCTCGCAATTCAACCTTCAGTTCTCAACAGACTGTATCTGCGATTACCTCATGGTTACATGAGTTTTACTTGGTGTATCAGCCTTAAGAGAGCACTATTTTATTCATGGTTCTTTAAGTATGCATTCATATCATCTAAAACTTTCTGAGTAATCCTGCAAACAAACAGAGATAAAGCAAAAATAAACAGATAAAGCGAACCAATTACATAACCTGGATGTCAGAGATAATTTTACTCCCTGTAATAATAACATACTTTATGTGGCTTTGCCTGTGAGATAACATTTTAACCCCAAAACGCAAGAAGATTTAGATGCATGTGAAGAAATGCCTAAAACTTTTAATTAAGTGTTCCACGACTAGTTTGAACTAATGCTGTACTTTATCTGTGTCTTAACTGTGTCTGAGGCTAGTTTCCATATGGAGATGCAACCACAAGTCCATTGTTTTCACTAAGCTCTGACAGGCCGCCTTCAGGGAGCAGAAATGGAAAGACGGAAAACAACGCAGCAGATAAGAAAGGCTCGATTTCCAGCAGAGGTCAGCAAGGTTGAAATTAAGCTTCCAGCAATGCTTCACTTTCTGCTAAAGGAGATGTTATTTAACACTTGACACTTTGACAACTTGCTGGTTTATAACAGCACAACGAAATCATTCATTCAGATCTCGGAGCGGCCCAGGCAAGCCACAGTTATCCACATTTGGACACGAATCATCCCGTGTCGATCGTTTTTAGGTTCAGAGTTGTAAACCAAATCCATTTAAGCCCCAAACTGCACTCTCGTTGCTGTAAATCACTAATCTAAAAATCAAAAGTACAAGAGATTGCTGTAGAACAGCCAGGCCTGTTTTGTGTAGTAAGACTGTTATCTCTCACAATAAAAAACACCACACTGCTGAGTTTAACTTCAGGAATCCAGCTCGATCTCCAGCAGCTGAATTAATGCTTCGCCTTGGTCAGTATTTCCAAATCATTTCCTGAAGTGACAGGAAATGAAGCTCAGATATGCTGTTAAGTGGCATAGCACACATTGCTCATTCATGCTTCATTATTCACACACACCCCAAGGTTGAACATGTGGAATGTATTCTGGTGCGAGCCTGAGTTTCCAGCCAGATCGCATTACGTAGTCTGAAGTGTTTCTGGATGTGACTCTGGGCTGAGTCATGGGCTGACATGTAGCCCAGGGCCCAGACGCAGTCTCTTTACTATCTATCTGTCAGACAGCTCATGTAGCTCATGAGGGAATAACACTGCTGGGAGAAACCTGCGCGCCATGTCTGCAAACTGGTGCAAAAGCATGTCACTCGTCATAAATCAGCAGCCCAGGTACGGACTGAAAAACAGGAAATGAAACACACGCCTGCAGGTATGAAGCACGGTTTATAGTAGCTGTCTAATGGTAGTGCTAAAAATAAGAGACATTCTCACTGCGTTCACTAAGAAAAGGTGAGTGAACGCAGGCACCGCATTGGATGAGTGGGCGACCAATATGCCAAAGGTCAGTGTAGGGGCCACTCCAGACCCCTACCCCCACTCTCTCCCTGCCTTCCTGTACATTCACTCTAATGTTCTATGAAATAAGGGCAGAAATATCAAAAATAAATCTTCATTGTGCTGATAAAAATGTGACTAAAGGGTTATTATGTGGAAATGTCTGTTTTGTTGTCTCAGGCCTTCATAGAAATATTACACTTGAAATAAACTTTGTAGATTATAAGTATATTTCTGTATTAAAGTAAAATAATATATCGACTGAACAACTACACCACTTTGAGCCATCAATTTCCTGATTTTTAATCAATTATTTAGGAGCGCCAAGCACCTACAATCAGATATAGCGGATAAGAGCCGAGTTCTAAGGTAGAAAAATATGTTTGTCTTTTTTCCCCATTCATTTATAATGTTTATGTAATGTGTTTTGTTTATTTTATTTTGATTTTTTGGTATTATCTGCATCTCTTTATTAAAATTGAACTTCTATCAAAATTACAGATTGTTCGTCTCTTTGTAAATGAGCCAACTTAAAAATTCAGCAGGTGATCCAATAATAATTTCACCCACTGTAACCAAACTAATTATAAAATCAATAATCAAAGGTCTGTTGTGATGACATCATCGTGGCTTTCTTTTACACATTTCCTGAAGCTCTACAAATATTTTCTAATCGAAAATCCACCTTCTCTTTGATTTAAAAGATCATTTTCCTTGTTTATCTCATAAATTCATATAAAATGTCTGGTTGAACTGCGGTTCGATGCCCTGCAGCACTCATTTTGCTTCCTTATGGTTAACACCAGAGCCATTTCTCACTTAATGGCTATGGGAACACTGGTGACTCCCATGTACATGGGGTATGTCTAAATTGAGTGCCATAGATGGATGCCTCGAGACCACTTTTACGTGGTCTCGTAAAAGATTTTTGCTGGTGTTGCTCTGTGTGTGTGGAATTTTTTTTTTGACAAGATAATAATTCAAATAATACATAATGCGTTCAATAATTTGCGTTCAGTAATTTTTTTATATGTAAGAGTTAAGATATAAAGAATTACATAATTTTTACATTGCCAAATGTTCAGGCAGGATGTACTGAGAGTAGGGAGGAGATTCGTAGTGGGACTGAACAGGACTGACAAGATTAGAAATGAACAGATCAGAGGGACAGCTCAGGTTGAGTGGTTTGGAGACAAAGTTAGAGAGGCGAGGTTGAGATGGTTTGGAAGGATAGTGGATATATCAGACAAGGGATGTTGAATATAGAGCTCCCGGCCAGAGGGAAAAAGGAGAAGACCACAGAAACCTCTGAAAATGTGGGATTGTGCATAAAAATGGTTCTACTTCTTAAATAGTTCATGCAGGATTTTTGTAAACCTCCCTGAATCATACCAAAGGTCAATCAAGTCTTCAATCACATTTCGATTGTTCGATTTCTAATCCACTGTGGTGGTGTACAGTGTTTGGACAAAAATTGTGTCTTTGTGTCAAACATAATAGAGTTTCAGCATTTTCAGTCTGAAAACCCTATATGTCCTTTATCGAAGTGGGACTTCTTTAAATAACAAGTCGTGGGTCATCATGACTTTTCCAGGATTTATCCTCTGAGAACAGAAAGGAGTAAAAAATAATGCCAATCCATCTGGTAGATGTTGAAGTATTTAAGTCATGAACCAAAACATTGGCTTGGCACAGACTCTGGTAAACACATTCATTTTCCATCTAGTTTTTGTTGACCAGAAAAGAAGTGTCAGCTTCACAACAGCACTGAAGAAAAAAGTCAGCCGCATAGTTTTCAGACTATACGAATGTCTCTGCAAAAAATATTGATATTCACCTAGCAGATGTTGAAATATTTCAATCTGGACCAAAGTGGTGGAACGACTGGCCATCGATAGCCGGCATCCAGAGTCCAGCTAAAAAACTGCCCGTTACAGGAACGGAGCAGTAAAAACAGTCAGTGTGTCATTTCTACCAGATGAAATGTGACTGTGGGATGGAGCTGTGGTGGAAACCGAGGAATGTATTCCAGGAATCTTCCCAGTCGGTCCCTCCATCATATGTGTTTGTCAGCAGCTCTGTTTCCTCAGAACGCCGGACTCCATCTCTCCCGTGATGTTTCAGTAAAGCATGACTAATAACATTGTCACAGCAACACTCAGGTATCCAGCTTTTGAGTTACTCATGAGGTATTTAAATGTGTGTTTTTAATCGAAATATCCATATAGGGAAGAACTGAGTGGAGGCTCGCTAAAAGAGCCTCAAAGGACCAGTTTTGTTTGGTTTCTACAACAACAAAAATCCATGACGCTGAAGGTAAAGGAGCTCAGATTTGTGCAATTCACACAGTAAAATGTAACGAATGTGGTATTAAGCATGGACTAACTCCTTCAGAGGCCCAAAATAGTCTGTTAGGCTACAATGTTTCAGTTTTTTACTTGGGAGCAAACAAATAACATCTCAGCATTTTTACCAGAAATGCTGAGATGTTATTTAAAAGTCATACGCACCGTTTCCTGTTACATTAAGATTCCCTTTGACTGGAAGTATTTTTATTGCATTCCACATGTTATTATCATGAAATCATAGACCTCAGTATGTCCCTGCAGTTTAATCCAATGATCATGTTCAAACAGAATCATGCTGATCCTGATGTTTTGCCTCGTCCTTAACCAAACACCTGTGAAGCACCCAAGGGGCTAAAAGATGACACCACTTAAGGGTCGTTCTAAAAGACAGTGAATCCCCTATGACTCCCATGATAAAAATATATTTTCTGTAAATACCTTAGAAGCTGTTAAATTGGCTCATGCCAATAAACTTCTATTTAAGCCTTCAGTCACACAGGCGTAGGACTGGTCAGCGATTCCCAGTTGCTGGGAAAACGTGTGCATTCCATGACCGGTTGCGGAGTGATTACTGAAGGTTGCTGGCAGTCACTAGTATCTAATTAGTCAATAAGAGGTATATGGGGCTGCACCCATACCTTCTTGTGATTGCTTTTGTTGCTTGCACGAAGTCGTGGTTATCAGTAGTTTGCATGGAAGACGCCAGCTTGTCTACAAACCTCTTTCCTGTCTGTAAAGGTGTGTACTTCAAAGGTGAAAATTCTCCATTGACTATTTGCATGCACTTCTTTAAGTTTCATTCCTCTTCAGAGAGTAAGTAGCGAGTGTTTGCAAGCAAGTCGGTATCTTCGATGCACACTGTGGGCGACTGCGACAGTCTGCTAGCAACCAAAGCAATCCCAGTGAGGCTTTTAATGCAGCATCCTCTTCACCTGGTGGTAACCAGGAGCCTGCATGGGAAACGCGCATTTTTCCTTAGCAACCAAAGGAGGGAGAGTAGTCTTTAGGCCTGCATGGCCTTCTGTGCATTTTGAATCTAATTATATTACAAATAATGTGGATGACACAGCCTGTATAAGTTTGTGCTTATGGATGGCCAGAATTTAGATTCATAGACATAGACAGAGGAATATGGGGACATTAACACAAACAAACATAAGAGGACGTGTGTGGAGTCTTCTACAAAGACAACAGCATGTCGCTTTATAAAATGCTGATTAGTTGAACAGGAAAGAGAAGTGATCAATGTCAGATATTTGCATTCAGCCATCTCCCAGCAATGCATTGCTACAGCTTTAAAATATATAACAAGGTGACTTTACTTTACATTCATAAACTTAATTAGCATAACGTGAACTTGTCTGGCAAAAGTAGCAAGTGAAAACTAATTAATGTTTAAATCCTGCCCTCAATTTCCAAAACTTTCTGACTGGTTCTGCACTGACCCCTGGATATGGAGTAATTGTACAGCATTTGCTCAGCCTGGTATGTTTATGTATAAAAGCCCAACCTTAACAGGGAAATAACCACGACAATGTCAAGCGTCACCCTGCTCCTGTCTTCTAGCACCACCCAGTGGAAAAAAGGGATGCTAGATGGTTCATCTTTCAAACATTTCACAAAATACCTTAAAAGTATTCAAGTACTTTATCAAGTAAAGCCATTCAAGTTTAGGACTAAGACAATCTGAACGACCATGTGCCCGACAACCATCAGACTGTGCTCTTGTGTACTTAAATAAACATTTTTATGAAAACAAGCTGAGAACTGACAGACGAAAATGTGCATAAACACTGTTGATATTTGCACTCATGTATGTGCTGTATGTGTGGGAATGTTAGGCTAAACGAAGCTTCCCGTCATGACATTTTAATAACAGTCGCATACCTCGATAGTTTTAAAAACCAAAACATATTCTTGCTGAAGTATTTTATTTTTTTGTCAAACAAACAATGTCATAAAAGAATTTGGGGGATTTGAGGGTAATCCGACCATGTGATGCTTAACAAAAAAAGATTTTCTTACAATGGGAAACAAGAAAATTAGCTACACAATAAATACAGTCATTTTCTTTAAAAAACAAAAAAAGAAAACACTATACAAGATGATGTGTTACTGGCAGAGAGCGCCAGTAGGCGACAAGTAACAAGCAACACCGTATATCTACTGAAGGTAGATCAAAAAGTGAACCCCATCCAGTGGTAGGCGGTGAGGGGAATGTTTCAACTGATGTACACAGTACAGGCTGAAATATGACGACAACAACAACAACGAAAAGTGATTAAAAAAAAAAAAAAAAAGAGTCCAGAAATCTCATGTATTCTCATGTGTCCAGGTCCTCCAGGTGTTTTAAGTCGAGTAATCCTGCACATAAAAATAGGAGCCGAGTCACACTTAACAGTTATTCATCAATCAGTCGACTAAAGTAATTATTACTTAAATTAAAAGAAATACCTCTTTCAGTTATTTTTAGGGTAAGGAAGACAAAAACGTCATAGATGACAGGAATCTGGATTATTTAAGGTTTCAGGCTGTTGGTCAGATGATCGAAACTTCTGAATTTAAACGATCAGCTGCCATTTTATTAAAAGATAAAATGATTAACATCTTTTTTTTTTTAAATACCCAAATTTGGAAAATTCATGTCGCAGCTGCCAAAACGATACAAACACAACCTGTAATGTCTAAAACATATTTTATTGACCTGAACTTTCTTATTTATGTATAAATAAATAAGAAATAAAAATACAGCAAGGCATCTAGCCTCTATAAAACGAAGAGCTCTATCCAAGAGATTCAATAAAGCAAAAGTAAAGCAAAACAGTCATTACAAGTAATAGAAGCAGCAAAGTAAATGTCAAAGACATTAAAGTGTCTCAGTGTAACAGAACAGTGAACTTACAGCTCTGGGTTTCTTGTTAACCTTCATGTCAAACCTGAAACAAGTACAAAGACAGCATTAGTCATCTTACATTAAAATCCTGCTTCTGATGGGAATTATGGAGAAAAGCAGTACCACTACTGTACTATGAAGAAGCCTAAAAATGAATAAATAAATAAATAAGCCTGGTAACAATAAAACTACATGACCGCATGATCGTTCTTGCTCATACAGAACTTCCTAACCAATCCGTCATCTAACGAGCAACCCAGCAAGCGGAGCTGAAGAAGCAAAACTGAAATGAATCTGTGGGAAAACCCATCAAGAAGCAAGAAAATTTACTGACGCTCAGAGTGCTGGATGCTGGCATGCATTTAAGAAAATATGTACATATCAAAGAATGAAGTGTTGGACATGCAGTGTGACTGAGTAATAAAATAACAAGCAGGCTTCAATTCAAACTAACCCTATAGAAGGAGAAGATTAATAATTAAAGTCAAATCATGCATAAAAAAGTGAAAACGTAAAAATAAAAAGTAAAAATTGAAATGAAAAATTAAAATTAAAAAGGTTCGAAGTTAAAATAAAGCTTAATTAAAACATGCAAAAATAAGTAAAAATCAGAAATTAAATTAAAACTTAAAATAAAATAGATGTAAAAATAAAGTAAACATATGCAAAAATTGAAGAATAAAAAATTATTAAAATCAAATAAAAGAAGAAAACTTAAAAAAAATAAAAAATAAAAAGTTGAAATCAAAATTTAAAAAAGAAAAGCAAAGATTTAGAGAAGAATATACAAATAAAAATAGTAAGAGGACATAGAGGAGAGGAAAACGGTGGATAATTTGATGATGGGCTTAGTAGCAGGCAGGATGTAAACGTGACAGGAGCAGGAAGTAAAATTCAGACTTACTCAAAGTCATAATCAAACATGGCAGAAGGACTGAGGGAGCAGCATTAGGGGAGGGAAGAGAGCAGCAGCTGTTAGTTTACCAACCTGAGCCTAAAGCCCTACGAGTATATAAAACTGCAGTCCAGACTTTAGAGAGTGAGAACACCACCCCATCACGCTGTGTTAGGAGGAGAACCTGCTGTGTTAATATGTAGGCATGAACAGTGAGGCCCGAGTCAACAAAAACACGTCGACATGACACGTTAAACCTAATTTGTCTTAACAAACTTATCATTTATTGACCCTCTGATCACCCACTTTGAATACGTCTAATTTTGGTCAAGCACAGTAAATTTCTTTAAGAAAAATAAACAGACTTTTGAGTAATGTTTACTAGTGAAACCATGTACACTCCCTGTTGGGGAAAGTAACACCAAGAAGCTAAACCCAATCCTTTTTATTTTAGAAGCTCAGAAGTAAAGAAAAAACAATAACCAGGTTATTCTGAGATTGTAAAGCTTAGTGATGTGGACCAGAAATCTCTCAACATATTTTAGGCTGAATACCAAAATAATACCCTCCATTCTCTCTGAAAGCAGAAGCTCAAATGTCACAAACACTTCAATTAACCTGTTGTAAGACATCTGTGCAGTTGTCACACTGCAGACGAAAGAAAAAGAAAGAAAGAAGAAAAAGCAACTTTATCTCAGAAAACATGTTATTCATCTACTGTTGCCTCAACTGGTTAGTCTGTGCTATATCACGACTTTGGTTTTTTCTTTGCTTTATGATTGCTTTTGTCATGCATGAGAACGTCAGCACATCCAAAATGTCTTTTTTTTGGCTTGTTGTGCACTGACTAATTACGACCAACTCTCGTGTCTCCAGCACAGCTGTGTGTACTTGGGCTGGATACGCAAGTGTACAAGCATATCTGCCAGTGTCAGATAACAGAGGGAGATGCTGAAACAGGAGAAAAAAGTGATACGTTCAGTAAAAACAAACAAACAAGCCCCAATAATTGCATTCATTTCCCTGCTATTACATTTTCCGTTTTTTGATTTTTTTGTTTTCCCCTCAACTGTGACATCTGTAATCAAGGAGAAGACTGGATTGCAAAGTGTGAATATTTCTTCACAGCTAAATCTATCCAGGAGAATGCTCATTCATTCAACCGTGAGAAAATGTAATAGTCTACTGGAAGAAAAAATACTCCTTTTATACTGGCCTCCCCCCAAAATACCTTTAAATACCCCCCACTGTGTACACACTCACACACCAAGGCAGCAAAAAAAACAACACGGGAGCTTCTGGAATCCAAGTTGCAAACTTATTCTAGCCATACTAGATCACTTTTTGTGATCTCTCTGTGAACAACGCAATTCAATGAGCTCTTGCAGGTACAGGCAGTAAAATGAGAAATAGATTCCCTGGTGTCTCTGATTGAAGCCACAGGGGTTTCCTTACTAGTAGAAACTCTGATGTATACAGAAATTTTGCGCAAACATGTTCTGTAACCTGCTTGTCAAGAGCAGTCTACATGAACGGCTATGGATGTAGCTCTGTAATCCAAAAAACGCAAGGATATTTTAACAACATGCTGATCCCACCGTGTCTCATTCCTTTATTTAATACCTGTGTCTGTTTTTGTTCTTCCTCTTCTTGTGACTCCCGTGGTGGCTGCCTGAGGAGGAGGAGGAGGCAGCCTTCTGAGGCTTCAGGTCCTGCAGCGTTGAGTCCACATCCTCCGTGTCCTCCTGGCTGGGCTCGTTTTCTTGGTTCTGGAGATCTGGAGAGGTATCGCTTTCTGTGCCGCTGCCTGCCTCACCTGAAGAAATCAAAACAACAGCATAAATGACAAAAATTACTACCAGTCCACAAAATATTAACTTTTAATGCTGCTTAGCTCAAAAGCAAAACTCACGCTTTTCATTCATGTGATCTGGTATACCACCGAGTGCACACACGGCCTGTAAAAATGTCACCGATTGAACAGTTGCTTTTTGTTATTATGCAGCATATCTGTTTAAAATAATAAGCAAAAGACTTACTGCAACCGATGTAACAGATGACTTGCTGAATAAACGCTCGGCTTCTTTGAATTTCCTATTCCGTCTATCAGTCTTACTATTAGAGTTCCTGTTAAATTAAAACAAGCAAACAAAAATGTAAAAAATTTAAACAATGGTTTGGTCCAAAAGTGGCTCCAAATGCCCACACTGGGCCTCAGGAAAAATGGCATATTTCAAATTATTTTAAGTTTTTCCTTACGAAAAGAAAAGAAAGTTCTTCAGACTTTTTTTTGCTTCAACATCAACTAGATGTAGTTTTTTTTCTTCGTAATTTTACTGGAACTTGATTTCAACCATCGGCTGTACTCTTCCTCCTTCTGCTGGCTTGTATGTAATTAATAGAAGTCAATGGCTCACTTTTCATTTAGTGTAAATGAATTTCCACAAAGCTGCTTACTTTTGGTTGGTGAGGTATCTGTCCCATCCTCTGATGATGTTGCCATACATCTGGGTGTCTTCTAGATAGCTGCCTTCAAATGCATATATTTGTCTTTCCAAGTTCACCAATGTCTCCTGTGACAGTGAAGAATGTGGAGGAAAAGAATAAAAGTTAGATATCTGAGTTTTAGTCATTACATTAATCAACCTGGCTGGTAAACTTTTAACAGACATTTATTTTCCAATTTCATTGTACTACTGTACTATGTATGACTGTGCAATGACAATAAAGAGTTATCTATCTATCTATCTATCTATCTATCTATCTATTTATATACACAAAAATTAGAAGAATAAAATATGTCCCTTTTGAAGTGTTAATTATTCACTTGCATTTGCAGAAAGGATTCAGTGAGCGCGCAAAAGTGAAGATAGCGATGTCTGTCGCAATGCTGATTTATTATTCCTCATGCCAGAGAGGTAAAAATATCATAGGTATCCGGCTGGATGTACACAATACACATGTGACACCAACTTCTCGCGAGAACTTGGCCAAGCAGGGCGGCTGCTAAAATTTAGCTACGCTAAGTTGTTAGAATATTTTGTCAAAAGCGCTGCTGTGAAGTCGGTATACGTAAAACACTTAAAAGAAATATTCAGAGAGCTCGAACGGAGTCTTGTTACTACTAACACTACTCCTAATCAAACGTTATCAGCCAAACAACGCTGTCGACCCGCTAACTAAGTTAGCTGCTACCGTTAGCTCCGGCTAACATTAGTTTAGCATGTAGCGGGGCCTCGGCTAGCATCGCGCACGAGAAATTTTCCCGCGGTGAAATCTTAAATGCGACTTTTATTTTTAAGGAAACCACCTTAACGTCTACTTACGGCGAGTTCTTGTTTCCTCTTTACGAGCTCAGCGAGCTCCCGGCGAGTGTCCGGGATCTGCGGCGGAGTCGCCTTCGCATGCATCGCCATGACGGATGGCCGATTAATCTGGAAACAAACAGAAACTCGGTACAATAAAGAAGCCCGCCTCCATTTCACCGACAGGTGGCGCTGGAGTCTCGCGATAGATCTGTTTTCACATCACCATAGCAACTGCTTTAAAATTCCAAGGAGCTCGAATAGCGTCAGATGGCTTCGAGTGAGTCCAAAGTGGAAATCCTTATAAATTCTTAAGCTGAAAACGTGACATAATGGTTTCTTTTATCTTGTAGCTAGTAAAGGTTTGTTAAATACAAGCTAAGTACCAAATAGCGATGACAACACATCAGGAAAAGAAGGGCTTTTCCACCCAGGCTAAGAGGTTTGCTTCTCAAATCAGTCTGGTAGGAAGTTTAACTCCATCAAAATTCAAAGCATTTTAAAAGAATAATAATAACAGTACCTCATAAATAACGTGTATGGTGTTTGTGTGTCAGAGTGAAAGTCCAGGACCGGGAACCTACGACTGCTTTACCAGCACTGAAGTCAACTGTCCTTCCTTCTCAAAGAGGGGCACCACCGGCTTTGTCCCATCCAAGGTCAGGAAGTCCACTAGGTATCATCTTGAAACGCCTTTGGGCATTTATTCTGAAGTCTTGTTGATTATTTATACTTTGTTTTGTTTTGTTAAATCATACTTTTTGCCCCAATGGGGCTTTAGAAAATCCTTACTTACCCAGTATGTTATTTTTCTACAGCATCATTGCTAGTGGATTTTGTCTGTGTGCCTTTTTATGTATTGCCTGATCCAGGATGAATTTCTCCTATGGGAGACAATAAAGTTATCTTATCATTGTTAGATTGGTGTATACACCCTGCCATTCATCCTATGTTAACAGACTTCAGCTTCACTGCAACCCTAATTTGAATAATCTGACAGGAGTTGGCAACGTTTAATTTGAGCCTTATAATGAAGATGACACAGAAGAAATCTTAAAATCAGTGTTAGTTATGGCTCCAGTACTTAGTTTAGATTTACCTGATTGTTTTTAGTCTAATAAATTTTAAATGTCTTCATCACTTCATCCTCTCTTCCAGGTTGACAGAAGGCCACAGAGACTCACTCCAGGCCCAAATGCATACAACCTACAGAGTTCCTTCATAAATAAATATGACTTCAACACTGGAGCCTCCAGGGTCTTCAGGCTGCCCATAGCTGTGCAGATGGATGGTCCCAAACATATAACTCCAGCTCCAAATCAGTATGATGTATGTGTGCTGATTATAAAAGCTGATTCAGGGTGTAATCTCTGAGATCCTGTTGTGTATTTTTTTTGTCATTTTTTTCTTTCTATACAGGTCATTTGTGTGAGGAGAGTAAGCGTCTCCTCAGTGGTCGGTACATCGCCTTTCCTCTCAAGAACCACACGGGATTCATTTTACCCCCCCAAAAATGTGCCATCACCAGGTCTGCATTGAAGTTTTGTCTTTTTTAGCTTCTTATTAAATTTGCACTCAAATTTTTAATATTAAAAACTTCTCAAAGGCCACTACGAGGTGAACAGCAGCTTAATCCAGCATGGTTCAAAGGCGGTCTTGTCACCCTTCAGATCAAAAACTCAAAGAATCCTTCCTCCGGCCGACCACCGTGTGCCAGGCCCGGGGGCCTACAACCCCCATCAGGCACCCACCCCAGTGAAGAAGACAATCCTTCCGTAAGTAACCATACAATGTTTAGGTTTTGCTACTTTTTTTTTTATTATTATCTAAAATTTACATCCTTTTATGTGTGTTTGAAGGAGAAGATATTTTTTGGCAATAGCAGCACCTCCTCAGACTGTACCTAAGGATCCTCCTTTGCCGGGTCCTGGGCACTATGACATAGGGCAGTATGACCGGCCATCAAAGCAGTCCATACCCACTGCTGCTTTTGCATCCAGAACTCAAAGAATACCCCAAAAACCGGTGGCTGATAAGATCCCAGGACCAGGTAATAAGATAAATGAGGCAGTTTTCTCACATGCATTTGATCTCTGATTTTCTGGGACTTAAATAACACTGGTGCGCATGGCAATATAGATATCCAGTTTCTTCCTGTTAAAAGGAAGCTTTTCCTCTCCACTGTCACCAAATGCTTCCTCATAGGGGGCTTGTGGGATTTTTGGTCTTTCTTTCTAATACTGTAGGGTCTTTATGTTAATATATACGTCTTGAGGCAACTACTGTTGTGATTTGGTGTTGCATAATTAAAATGGAATTGACGGAATCTGATTGAAACAAGGCGTCATTAATAAATTGGTTGCATAGCAGTTTACACATTTGCCTACTAGCACAGATCCCTGCTTTGATCTCAGGAGGAGATACAAAAAAAGATCTGCCAAACCAAACATGTAGAGCAATCCCTTATGAATAAAGGAGCAGCTAAAGTAGTTGTTATTGCATTCATGAAAGCATTAAATAAAACTTTCTCTCTCCTTCCAGGTTTCTATAACCCACAGCTCTTGTCAAAGCATTCCTTCTTTTACAACGACTCCAGAGTCTGGGTTCCTGTGTGAAGCTTCCAGCTCAGACTGCACTGTAGATACGTACATCTTCACTCAGATGAACTGTGATTGCTGCCATTCTTAGATCGGCACTTTTAGCGTGAATTGGATGAAAATTAAATGTTTGCACCAATTTAGTCTCTAGTTCCATGTTTATGTTGGCCAATCAGACCTAGGAATGTTTGGATGTTTTCGGAAATGAATCATAATCAGTATTTATCCACTGTGGTGGTGGTCAAATGCCAGAATTCTTGAAAAGCCATATGTTTTGTCCTTGTGGATTTCCTGATGCTCTAAAGTGATATAGAAGAAAGTGTTGGCACAGTCCCCAGCAGCTGCCGGTCCAGCCAATGGTACGCCACAGTAACAGCTGAGAGCTCGAGATGACACCACTCTGCCAACTGCCAGAGGGCAGGCGGAGGGGTGGAGTGACTGTGTATGTGAGCAATGTGACTGACTGGGCATGAGGCAGGGTGGTGTTTAACCCAAAAGACAAATGGACGCATCACTCAGTTCCTGTATCACGTTGCATTGGAGCTGACTCTCTCACAATGTTTAAAAAAAATCAAATATTATTATTATGTTATTAATGCACATATGATTGTAAATGTTCTTTTTGTAAGGCCTTGTGCAGCTCTGGTCCCAGATTCTCTTGTTACTTCAATTTTTTAATCAAATTTTCCAAAACAGAAAACACAACATAAAGTTACACACGCCATCTTTTCCATGTTTTCCGTGGTTATTGTGATAAATGGCATTATAAACTTATGTGTCCACAATAATCATGGAGCGGGTCCTGAGCAGGAACAGCAGCTTTGTGGTTCAGATAAGTCGAGAAAACGAATGTAAAACCTTGTGTTTGATCTCTAAAGCTGCTGTAATCGGTATTTTGATAATAAAACTCTACCTAAGAACTACCTGAAGCAATGTGATGCTTTGAAAGAAGGTAATTGTATGACACCAATATAGAAGAATTATCTTAATACCTCATATGTCGAGGTGATTTAAAAACTGTCTGACTAACCATTAATGATCTTGATCTCTGTTTGCTCATATAAGTGTTTAACTGTTGTTTTGTATGATTATGCTCACTTTTTTGTTACGTTGTTTAAAAATACAGTGTTTGTATTTGTTTGTAAACTTATTGACTTACAAATTTCAAGCAATTTTAGGCTGCAGTCACAAAGCTAACCTAGCAAAGTAAAGACCTTCAAAATACTCCGTGATTTAAATGCCATTAAAACTCAGACTTTACATTAATGACGGTTCCCCTTGAAATAAATATGTGTCGGGCAGTTAAACGTCCAGATATTTCACGAAGCGTGGGTTTGAATCAATGCACCAGGATGATTGGCTGGATGTGTTCGACCGCTATGGAGAAGATAATTGGCATTTTGGGTCAGGGGCAGGACATGCGTTGTACAATGGGCATCTTTTGTGTTGTTCAACCCTGACCTAGATTTCCACTCAGGATACTTTAACTGGTGAGTCTTTTCATTATAAACTTTCTGGTATAGCGGTGTTTTTGGAGATGGTAGAGGCTGTCAAATCAACTTATTTACAGACTGGTAAATGAAAAAAGTGTTTAGTACCTCTATGGACTTTATTAAGGCTTGAAGGCTGGGGAGTGGCTGGTTTAACTGATGACAAGAAAAAAACCTGCAGATAAACAGAATTAAACCAAAAGCAAAATAGCTGAAATATTTTTGCTTTAAAGTTAAGTCTTTAAAATCTTACAAAAACATGCGCATATTGTTCACAGGTGTTTGGGGGACTGCTGATTAAGTAGTGATAAAATGTTGGTATTTACTTTGACTATTTCAGGGGGTGGTTTCCAAATTGTCACACCCACTCCTACCAGGAACTTTGTCCATATCATCCTCATAGGTGATGCTTCGTCCTTGTTCTGGATCCTTAATTATAAATATTGGAAACAATTTGAAAAGGCTTTAAAGAAATGAAGTGGCAATCAGAGATGTCTGTTTCCAGGTTTTCTGCTGAGCTAACTACATGTAGCTTCATTATTGACATAAACATGAAGTGTTATTACTTATCTCATCTAACGCCCTGTGTTTTCCAAAGCATTCAGTCTGAGACATCCTTCCAAACTTTGACGTGGCATTTTGTGTTCAGCAGATGCAGCTGTTAATGTGAAAATTAATTTCATGGAGACAAATCTGCCCCCTGACTGACTTCGACGTGAAAAACATTTTGTCTCAGAGCTGTTATGGAAACCTCATGCTTATTTCCATCTGCACACTCAGAAGACGCGATCCACTTCAGACCTCAGTGTCATCTGCTCGCAAGGAAATCAGTTGGAGATTTTTTTCCCCACCAACTGCAGACATGCTTGACACCCACATTGTGGCAGCTGTAGTTATATTCAGACTCTGACTTCAGCAGTGTGCTTTCCAAATATGTGCACTTGCCCTGTAAGACCAAAGCATTGTGTTCTTGTGGTTATACAAAGAGAAAAGCAATTTAAAACTCTGCTTCTGCTGACATGAAGGTTCTCTCCCACTCGGGTAAAATGCACAGGGAGTATCCAGACAAATGCTTAAAGTGTAACTGCAGGCACGAAGCTTGATTTGTAGCACTTTTGTGGTGTTGTCCCGGACGGGTCATTAACAACATGCCTTTGTGGGTGTATGGGACTCTCTTTGAACCTCGCCACTTCCTTGTCAGGTGCAGGCGAGTGTGGACATGCATTCCCTTAAGGAAAGGCTCAGTGAGAAGGAGCATTGCTATAGAACAATGCTGCAGGCACACTGAATTTGAATTTGCTCACTGATCTTTTCTTTAGTTCATTAAGTGCACTTACCAGGTGTGTTACCTAGCAAAGCAAGCACATATATAAAGCACATTTCACCCAAAAAGCACGAGCTACCACAGAATGAGCAAAAAATCAGTAACAGACAAATGAAAACCAGTTATTAACTTAAAAAAGCAACAAAAGAAGCAGAAATGAAATTACATGATGACTAAGATCAACAGGAGACCATTAAAAATGATGAAATCTCAGAATTAAAATCAATAGAAGAAGCAGAAATTGAATAAAATGCTAATGTAGGATCAGGAACTAGGCCACTAAAAGGCTCATCTAAACAGGAGTGTTTTTAGCTCCGTTTTAAATGCTGATTATGACGCAGCACACCTAATATGATTCAGAACAACGCTCCAGTGGCTTCAAATATTAAAGGTAAAGGTTAGATTTGGCTCTAGGAACAACGAGACAGGGTACAGCACTGCTTTCTGCACCAGAGTGAACAGCTAATTGTGTCATGTTGTGCTTATGTCTGCTGCTTGGCAGTACACCAGTGGATTGCAGGCACGTTTTGTTTTGCTGTAATTTCATGGGCCTGCGTAAAATGTTTAAAGGCACATGGTGTATTTATAGAGTTGTTCGGGATCATAACATGAGAAGACGACGGGCCTGTTAGTCCATTTTATTTAGATTTTTAGTCCCACTGGCGAGGCTTTAAGGACGACAGTTTGGGTCATTCACTCAGTATTGTGCCACAAAATATAAATATAGATATGTTTCTTTGTATATCTAAAAATATATCTAAAAACACACAAATGCCTTAAAACTGCATTCTTCTTAAAATGGCCCCCAGGGGTTGATTCCTGAGGAAGTCTGTGGGACCTCACATGTACCATTTTGAACTTAGTTAAAAACTTTCCTGATGAATTTATAACCTCAGTCACTTATGCTGGGTCATACTGTAAAAAGTATGTACATGTTGGTTATTCCAGGAGTCACAAAAGTGTATTACTCATGGTATGATCCTTGTTTAATGACTTCTGCTGTCAAACCTGCCCCCCTCTCTACACATCTGGTTTTAAAATGCCAAAATGGCGACAGTCAAAAATGCTCAAAACCCTGCAGCCAATATTTTATGTGTGGTTTTACTGTGACACACATGGAGTACAAACACTGAGCAGGAATGAGTGCCTAGGGTAAAAAAAGAGCCTTAAACATGAGTATAACTAAACCTTTTCTGTGATGGCCAACTCTGACAAGTTAGCCCCTCCCTGCACGCTGATAGATTTCTTCCTCAGGTTTGTTATCAGGCTTTAAACACTAAAGTCTGATGTAGCCGTGCAGGAGTGGAGAGCTGACTCACGTCAAAACAACTCCCAAAATTGATTCATACTGCGTTGGATAGGTTGTGAGATCAGCTGACCTGTGTTGTCAGCTTATCACATACATCCAAGTGGAATTTGGAAAGTGATGCAAAAGAGCAACGTCAGCTTATGCATCCAAATTATTGACCAAACCAAACAGTGATCATGGAAACCACAACATGGGCTGAGATAGAGGATTCAGAATGAAAGTGTCAGGATTTTCTTTACGTGTGTGTTTGTCTGTTGATATTACTAAAGACAGACATTTGCAGTAGTTACACAGCGCTTTAGTAATAGTTAGTGTTGCGTTTGCAATGATCAAAGCAAATCTGAGCAGCTACAACACCTTATTAATATGCTTTACTTTGATAATAGGCGAGGTGCGCTGCAGGCTCTCAAACATAGTAAGACTGCACAGATGTTTGCGGTTACCTGCTGTCCACATATAAAATGCTCAAAGTGTCTTAGTTTTAATGTTTTTATGTCCAGTATTCTTACACAGCCTTTAAACAAAAACACAACGAAGATACTTTGAAAGAACATTACATTAACCAGATAACTTAGCACATCATTTACACATCCTATGTCATCTTCCTCTTCTGTCCTCACATTTGTCATATTTTCTAGTTTAACCTGATAACATAAGAAGATAACAAGATATAACAAGGTAACCTGACTAAATACAAAATGCAGTTTTTAAATTGTGATTTTTAGGGAAAAAAGTTTAAAAAAAACCATGTAAGTATGACAAGTATGCGAAAAACTAAGAAATCACGAAAGAGCCAAATACTTTCCCCCAGACATAAAAAGCTACACAAACTTGAGTGAATGACCTGGATATTAAGTCTGTAGCTACATCAGCAGCATCAGTGTTTAGAGTCCTGAGTGTCTTCACCTAGCTAAGTGGGTCATGCATATTTTATCTCTCTGGTAATGCTCACATACATTTGGCCCTTTAGTACATCAGTATGTGCTCTGTCACCATGTTGGATAATGTGTCCAGCTCTGAAAAGAACCTCAGATGTGCATTAGGAGGATGTTTGTGTGTCTCTGTATTATATTTCCTATCACTTCCATCCATCATGAAGCGACATATAATGATGACCTCAATCTTAATTGTTAAGCCAAATGAGCAAAAAAAGCAAAAGGCTTTTTCTAATCAGACTTTTTAAAAAGCTCCTCTTTAAAAAATGTATGACGCTTATCTTTAGCCTCACATAAGCCAGATGGGTTCCTCTTCTGAGACGTGTTCATGTGAAAATTTCCCACATTTTCCAAACTTTTTTTTATTATACTGCTACTGCTATAATTTCGGGTTTGTTTTCTTTCTGTTTTCTTTTTTTCAGCCTGGATCACTGGCCTCCTGCAGTGACAGGGAGGTCACATTAATTGTTAATTAGCAGCAGATAAGTCCCTGTCATCTTTTAAACAGGGGAAATATGATTGAAACAGCGGGTGTGCAATATGTAGTGCTCTTCATGTTTGTATTATTTTGTATATTCATGTTTATTGGTAACTTTAAGATGACTTTGGTACTTTTTAACCTGTTTTTAAGTGTAATCTCTATTGGATACTGTTTTCTTGCAGACATATATGCTTAAATAATACACGCTTATAAAGATATCACGATGTTTAAAGAAAATAAAGCTTTTCACTGTTACAAATGGTTAATTAACATGATGATAATTGCTGTAATTACACCGACAGTGTGTTGTTATGACAGCCTATCCCACAGCAAGCCGTTTTCAGCTGCTGAGGAGTCATCTGATGGGTCAAACCATTCAGCGGCTCCGACAGTTAAGGGGACACTAATGTCCTGTGTCTGCGGATAAAGCCAAAGAGAAATTATTGTAAATGTGAAGTTTGACCTTCAGAAGACTTCTTTCGTGAAGTATTGGCTCTTCTGTGGCGTATTTTTTACACTCGCTGTGTAGATGGTACAGTCCAGTTGTCCGGCATGCGGTTTTTCGCTGCCAACGAGGTTAAGCCAGAGCAATGCGAAGAGGAAATAACAGGAAATGACACAATCCTGCCTTCAAAATAACAATCTTTAAGCTTTTAGAGTTCGAAAGAGGAGATTAAATTAAATTGAAAAAAATAAATTAAACGAATTAGGACATTTTTAAAACGTCTGTTACAAACATAAATAAAAGTTTAAGGGCTCAAATAATAACTGTAGGTTTCAAAGTAATTGAAAGTGTACAACACTAATAACAATAATCGGAAAAAGAGGATTTTTAAAAATGTTTTTTAATCACTAGTTGTAAGATCCTCACTGGATTTGCCTTATTAATCATTACTGATTGTAATAATACCCTGGCTGGAAATTAAACCATAAAAATAACAACAAAAAAACCCAGTAAGAACCAAAAAAACCAAAAAAAACAAAAACAAAAAACAAAAAACAAAAAACAAAAACAAAAAACAAAAACAAATTAAAAATATGCAAAAGAAGCCCCACTAAATAATCAGAAAGTAAATAAAGCCAATAACCTTTTACCTGCTGTAAGAAATGTATTTCCTGTGTGTTCATTATTGTATCTGGCATCTTAGTTTCTACTAACTAACTAACTAACTAACTAACTAACTAACTAACTAACTAACTAACTAACTAACTAACTAACTAACTAACTAACTAACTAACA